>NC_092335.1:128742142-129050357 GCF_046630445.1 Rutidosis leptorrhynchoides
GTCACCAAATATTCATTACAACTCCATTTAAAGTGAATCAATTTGCTATAGATTTCTTAAGAAGTAAATTTTACAAAACCAATTCGAAAATTTCATTCCATGTAGTATTTTTTAGAGCTTTACCCTCTTTTTGTGTCGGTGGACAGATTTGGAAAAATCCCGGCATCCACCCCATATATGATTTTTGATAAAATACTCCCACTTTGTATAAAATCATGAAAAAAATACTGGAAGTCTTATTTACATATATTAATATATTTCCAAATTCTTAGCCTCGAACTCAAAGTCTAAGATAGGTTTTTAATTCCCAACCCAAAACATATATGTTAAGTTTCAAGGTGTTCTTCATATGTACAAGTTATAAGTTCTTATATTAACTTAATATAACATCATAATACATATAAATAAGTATTTTTAGAGTTAAGTTAGAAAGATTAGATTAGTTTTTTAAACAAGTTTAGAATCAACTAAACTATGTTCTAGTTTATAAACTCTTATATAGATAGCTATAAACATATGAATTGAATAAAAGTTTAGGCAATGTTAATACCTTGATTTTGAAGTTTGAACTTGCTAGAAATAGATGAAGAACAAAGAAAGGGATACTAAAACTAGAGAGAGTATATGTGTTTAAATAAACTTGAAGTAAAAAATTAGAAAATGGAATGGTAAATATTTGATCACATATGATATCTTTATATACTAGTTGTAATTTGTCATTTTGTGAAAAATATCTAGTATAAGTTAAAAACCATTAGGTCATGCATGACATAATAAGATTGATGATGTCATGCATGACATAATACATCAATCATGCAAATTACTATTGGTATATAAGAATAGTAAATACTTTATGTTGTCTTTTTTTTACTAATATCTAGTATAAGTTAAATTGATGATGTCATGCATGACATAATACTCCACTAATACATTATAAAGTGTATTCCATACTTTTAAGGATGTATTTATACTCATATTACATTGTATGTAAATACACTTTAACATAAGTTAATTACGTCGTTTAAATAGTAACATATATATTGTTTAAAATTCTTTAAATTAGTAGTATGAAAATATATATATATATATATATATAATACTTTGTTAGTATACTTAATGAGATATTTAATTATCATATTTTCAAGTTATATATATATATATATATATATATATATATATATAAATCCATATATATATATACAAAATAATTAAACAATTAAATAATTAAATCAAGTTATGACGTTCGTGAATCGTCGGAATAAAAGGGTGACCAAAAGCTTGTGTAAAACTCTTTCCGGAGGTTCGAGATTTATTAAAATTCATTGCTTATCAAGTTGGAATTATATAAAGATTAAGTTTAAATTTGGTCGGAAATTTCCGGGTCGTCACAGTACCTACCCGTTAAAGAAATTTCGTCCCGAAATTTGATCGAGGTCGTCATGGCTAACAATAAGAATGTTATTATGACGAATATAAGTTGATTCATAGGGTTTTATCATGATTGAGAAATATGGATAAAATAATTCGATTACTCGAAACGTATGAGTGAAGCTATCGTAAAAGAGTGAAATGAGAAAATAGGGATTCGTCTTATCTTTTGACGTCATCACGGTTGATCTCCGGATTATAGAAAATCTTTGTAATCTATATAAGATTTGATTCTTTGGCGATTAAGGAAATTATGATCCTCTTCGATTTAATGCAATAGTCTGTCTCGATTTTTCTGTCTGATATTTCACTATAAATCTACCTCTTTCGTTTCCTTACAACTCACACCTTCTATTATTTCTCCCTCAACTCATATTTTAAAGCATTCATCAATATGCTTTATCAAGTTCTGCTTCTTGATATATTCCTAACCTTCATATCTGTCATTCTTCTTTTTCATCTACCACCGAAGAATCTTTTTACTTTTACTATACCCTTGGGTTTATAGTATTTTTAGTTCTCCCGTGTCTTTATATTGCTATATGCTTTGATATATATGGTTTGTAATTGCTGGGTTGTTGTTGGGTTTTATATCTTCCCTTATATTTCAAAGTCCTTGCTTCTGTCTTCTATAATCATTGTCATCCCCGGTTAATGCTCTCTTTTATTTGCTGTGATTTATACTCCAATTTCTGTTTCGCAGCTTTGTCCTTTCATTTCTTCTTCTTGCGATTAAGCACCGCTTGTAATAGTCCAGAATTCGCAGATATAAATTTCAGAATGAACATTGTTAATGTTCTAAGAAGGAAATCGTAATGGCGCGATTTTAATTTGTTAAATTACCAGAATACCCTGGAAAAGACCGTATCAGCAAGAAATATTTTCTTGATATTTTAGAGGTTAAATAGAATACAGGAGTCATGTAACATGGCACATGATGACGTTATTATCTGTGAATCGTCAAGTTCCATTTTAGAAACTCAGCATGACTTACTGTAATATAATCACGTTGATCAAGTGTCATTATATTACACTAACTCATGCTTCAGTTCCCAACATTACTTCAAAAACATTCATACTTTACACTCAGAGGTTTCAGATATTTAGAAACTAAAACAGTTTTCTTTATGATGTGATACAGATAACGCGAAGGAATAAATAATTTCAGATAAGAATGGTTATGAAAATATCTTCAGAAATATGAAGGATATTTATAATGGAAGATACGATGATATCTTAGAATATTTAAGATACGAGGATGATGAAGAATATTGTCCGCAAGGGTTTTAGAGTAAGGAGCAAGGTATTTGCTAAGGATTTTAGCAGACACCGAATCATTTCGATTCTTTGAAGGTAGATTTCGTCCTTGTGATTTGTCCACAGCCTCCTTCAGGGTTTGCTCAATCCGTTTTTCAGTTCCAAACCTTCTCTTTTTCTGTGCTTTGCTAACACAATATTCTTTATCATCAACTTTTGACTGTTACGGTTGTCTACAGTTTCTGCTGCTTCAGTCAGCTTTTTCAAAACCTCATAGTACTGATTCGTAGGCTGAAGTGCTATTCCGGATTTCAGAATTATAATTCCAGGAAATAACGTTATATGTATATGCAGAAATGATGTGAGATTCAAGAATAATTATTGATGCTTCCTGAGGTTTGGTATGACAATTATTGTTGCAAGATGTAGATGGGTACATGACAAGGTTTTATAGTGATCTTTCAGAGAGATTTAAGTCAAAGAGCAATAAAGTTGCTGGTAAGCTTACTACTAATGTGGTGGAATACTACTAATGTGGTGGAATATAAAAGGTTCCCCAGTAACGATGGCGAAAAGACAAAGTATATATCAAGGTTATAATAAGGCTACTCCGAATGAAAAGTCGAAGTTGTCTTTTTGGAGCTGTGATAAAATTTGCTATTTTGAAAAGGGATTGTAAAGTTATTTTGGGTAATAATAATGCAAAAGGATCTTACACGAATACGTGTTGAACCTTTGCTTAGGTTCAAGTGTCCTCCGAATGCATATCTGTATGCATATATTCTTCGTATGTATTGTGTGATTGGTTCATTCTCTCGATTGTTCCTTAGTTGAGATGTTTTCAAGAATTTTGAAGGGTTTAGACGCAGGTTGTCATCGTCAATATTCATATAATGAATTCGTCGTAAATCTTAAATGATACGAATATCTTTATGAGTTCTGTGAATGAAAGTGATGTTCTAGTATAGTTTGAATTTAAAGTATGATTTTGAAGGATGTAGGAATTTATGATTGATGGCACTTCTTAAATCTTGACTTGGATTTTGATCTGTCAAAATCAGAATATGTAATTGAATTGGTATGGAAAATGGTTGTCTTGAATTTTGTGAAATGATGTATATTTCAATGAAAGGAGAGAGTATAATTAACGATTGTCGAAACATCATTGAAAATGTACAGTGTAACATATTAATGTGAACTTAAGTATTTCTCGGGTGTTACATACCCGTTAAAATAAAATTTCACAAGTAATATTTTGTACAAAAGAATTTTTATTACAGTCTTTATGAAAATATATGTATGTATATTTTCTTCAGATGTAATATGGATTTAATGAGTTAATATTATATTAATCTCATTTGGTTTACGGTTGGAACTAGAAATGAATAATCCCTAAAACTTTAGAGATTACATAATCGTCGCGGAATATTTCTTCAACGTAAATGAAATAATGAATTAATACTTCATCACTCATTATTGTTGGTATCCCTCAGTGTCTGCGGTGCGTATGATGTTGATGCTCGTAGTGCGGCTTGCGATGTTGAGGCTTGTAATGTTGTTGGTAATGCTGGTGCTGGTGCTGGTAGTGGTTTGATGTGAGTATAGATGATGAGAATTTATTTTGTTTTGTATTGTGAAAGATGATGTTTAAAGTTTCTTGAATAAAAAGAGAGGTCAAGAGCTTTATAAAGGGAATGAAATGATGTAGGATGCACTTGCTAATGAAGTTTTGCTTTTCATGACAGTAATTTTTTTTTACTAAATAATTCACTATGCAAGATACGGAGTAAAGGTCGGATAGTCTCAATAATATTAGTAATATTATACTCGTTGCGGCATATCCTGGAAAGGAGAGAGAAAATGGTGTTACGAACGGGTTTGCCGGTAAGTGCCTCATGTTCTTCACCAAGAGGGCAATGTGGTGGATGGAAGGGATCACCTTCTTCTTGTCTCCAATGATTAAGTAGACTACGAACCCATCTCCAATTCATCCAAAATAGATGATGGCTAATTGGTTGATCCATTCCGGTCACACTACTTTCGGAGCTCGATTGAAATTCCATATCAGAATTCGAAGGACTTGAACTAGTGGAGAGTTCCATTTCGTACGATTGAATAAAGGATTTTTCGATATGAAATGATTTCTGGCTATCGGATGGTATTCTACTTACATAGAATATCTATATATATAGAGCAAAAGATTTCATAGATTACGGAGGAATTTATGGAATATGTTAGGCAAAGTTTACAGTAACAAATACGCTAAGATATGAATTAGCATATACGCTAAAATATGAACTTTGTCTATACACTATTTATGCAATCAATGCAGTAAGATGTGTCTAGACTAAGAATGATAAGCATGTAATTTTCTAAGGGTGATAAGCAGATGATTTTTGACTAGAAATGATAAGCAAAACTTTTGACATGCAGTTAAGGTCGAAGTCCAGACTCACTAATGCATCTTAATAACTATCCGTTAGACACACTAATTTAAGACATGGTTCGCTAAGACCACCGCTCTGATACCAACTGAAACGACTCGTCCATATCACTATAAACCCAGTACGTTATTCATTGGTCCCATAGCGAGGTATTTGACCTCTATATGATACGTTTTAGAAAATATTGCATTCGTTTCATAAAAAGCACACCATTATTATACGTAATGTATGTTTTAAACAAGTGGGCGATTATTTAAGAAATAATCCCCATAATACATCAGTTTCCAAATACTACACACGTGACATAAAAGTCGAATATAATACATGACAAAGGTTTTATTGAATGCAACACTTCATTTAAACAAAAATATGAGACTCCATGCACAGCTTGCTCAGATAATGCAACAGCGGAAGACTTTCTTAAGGACCTGAGAATAAACATGCTTAAACAGTCAACACAAAGGTTGGTGAGATATATAGGTTTATCATTGATATAAATATAGACTACAAGATTTCTTAGTTATAAATATATGTACACTCGCAAGTGTATAAAAGTATTCTATAAGTTGTTGAGTGCTTCGGTAACCATACTTAACCATTAATGTGGCATATTCCCTTTATTATGAAATATCCCTACACTGTACCAACTGTAGTAAAAACGAAGTACTATGCAACCGTTTACGATACTAGAGCGACTAGCCCGGTTGGGGTTGTCAAACCCGATAGATCTATCAATAGGATTCGTGCTTACATGCTCTTACAACATGTAAATATTAGTTACCAAGCTATTAGGGAAAAATATGCAAAGTGGTATAACTCAACGTAGAATATGTTTTTAGTACTTGTGTCCATTTCGTAAAACAGTTATAAAATAGCGCATGTATTCTCATCCCAAAATATTTTAGAGTTTAAAAATGGAACTATATACTCACGGTAGTAAAAGTATATTAATAATAAGTTTTCAACTTATTAAAAATATCCGTCGTCCTTGGATTCACGAACCTATAATAATAATAACGATTCAGATAATAATACTTGTGAACAAAATTAATATAGCAAGTTCATATCATATATTCAATCACATGTGATTGTTTAAGTTTATATTTTCAATCACATGTGATTATTTAAGTTATTTTCAATCACATGTGATTATTTAAGTTGTCAAATTAGTAGCCCAAAATAATCCGAAAAGTCCAACAGTCCAACAGTCCAATAATCGGTATATATATATAATCTTAGAATTACCCCACGGCGTATTGTGTACGTATTGTCTTGAATCAATCCAGAGACGTATTGTATACATATTGTCTTAGAATTAACTAAGACGTATTGTGTACGTATTGTCTTAGGATTTGTCAAAACGTATTATGCACGTATTGTCATGGAACGTACCAAGATTATTATATATATACAATCTCAGAATTAACCAAGATTATAATATTTTGTTATACTAATTATAACATGTCCAAATATATATAGGATATAGGAAAAGTTAGCAAGGATATGGTTAATATAGTTTTTATAATATAAATTTCGTCCATACAACGTTAATTTTAGCAGATTTTATTTTGGTCGCCAAATATTCATTACAACTCTATTTAAAGTGAATCAATTTTCTATGGATTCCTTAAGAAGTAAACTTTACAAAACTAATTCAAAAAGTTCATTTCAAGTAGTATTTTTTAGAGCTTTACCCTCTTTTTGTGTAGGTGGACAGATTTAGAAAAATTCCGGCATCCACCCAATATATGATTTTTGATAAAATACTTCCACTTTGTCTAAAATCATGAAAAAAATACTGGAAGTCTTATTTACATATATTAATATATTTCCAAAGTCTTAGCCTCGAACTCAAAGTCTAAGATAGATTTTTAATTCTCAACCCAAAACAGCCCGCTTTTTACCGAATAGGGATTAAGCGATATATGTTAAGTTTCAAGGTGTTCTTGATATGTACAAGTTATAAGTTCTTATATTAACTTAATATAACATCATAATACATATAAATAAGTGTTATTAGAGTTAAGTTAGAAAGATTAGATTAGTTTTTCAAACAAGTTTAGAATCAACTAAACTATGTTCTAGTTTATAAACTCTTATATAGATAGCTATAAATATATGAATTGAATAAAAGTTTAGGCAATGTTAATACCTTGATTTTGAAGCTTGAACTTGCTAGAAATAGATGAAGAACAAAGAAAGGGATACTAAAACTAGAGAGAGTATGTGTGTGTAAATAAACTTGAAGTAAAAATTAGAAAATGGAATGGTAAATATTTGATCACATATGATGTCTTTATATACTAGTTGTAATTTGTCATTTTGTGAAAAATATCTAGTATAAGTTAAAAACCATTAGGTCATGCATGACATAATAAGATTGATGATGTCATGCATGACATAATACATCAATCATGCAAATTACTATTGGTATATACGAATAGTAAATACTTTATGTTGTCTTTTGTTTTACTAATATCTAGTATAAGTTAAATTGATGATGTCATGCATGACATAATACTCCATTAATACATTATAAAGTGTATTCCATACTTTTAAGGATGTATTTATACTCATATTACATTGTATGTAAATACACTTTAACATAAGTTAATTACGTCGTTTAAATAGTAACATATATATTGTTTAAAATTCTTTAAATTAGTAGTATAAAAATATATATATATACATATATATATATATATATATATATATATATATATATATATATATATATATATATATATATATATATATATATATATATATATATATATAATACTTTGTTAGTATACTTAATGAGATATTTAATTATCATATTTTCAAGTTATATATATATAAATCCATATATATACACAATAATTAAACAATTAAATAATTAAATCAAGTTATGACATTCGTGAATCGTCGGAATAAAAGGGTGACCAAAAGCTTGTGTAAAACTCTTTCCGGAGGTTTGAGATTTATTAAAATTCATTGCTTTTTAAGTCGAAATTATATAAAGATTAATTTTAAATTTGGTCGGAAATTTCCGGGTCGTCACACCTACAAAACTCGTCCCCTCACTATAATGATCCTAACAAGATGTTCAATAATGATGAGTTGGCCGAAAAACATAGCCATGATGTGGTTCCCAATCTGACTGAACAACAACAGAGTCACAGCCTTGACCAAGATGAACCTGTAGTTGAAGATGAAAACAGTGATTCTGAACACGTAGTTGAAGAAGAAAATCAAAGTGAGTTTGTTGTGGTGGAAGAAAACACCATGTTCAATGAAAGGCCAAAATGAAACAAAACACAACCAAGACACCTTGATGATTTCGTTGTAAATCTTCCCCCTTCGGTAGACAATGTACAAGCCTAATCAACTCAAGCTTCCTCGACGATACATTCTTTGTCTAATTATGTTACTTATGATCATTTTTCTGACTCTCACAAAGCTTTCCTAGCGGCCATTGATTCCATCAATGAGCCCAAATTTTTTCATCAGGCAGTTAGACATGAACACTGGAAGGAGGCTATGTAAAAAGAAATACGTGCACTCGAAGAAAATGGCACGTGGACCCTTATGCAATTACCTAGTGGAAAACGAGCCATTGATTCCAAGTGGGTTTTTAAGGTGAAATATAAACCTAATGGTGATGTTGAGAGGTATAAAGCACGTCTAGTTGCCAAAGGTTTTACTCAAACTGAAGGGGTTGACTATCACGACACGTTTGCTCCAGTGGCAAAACTTGTCACAGTTCGTACATTATTGGCGGTGGCAGTTAAAAATAATTTGCATATTCACCAATTGGACGTAAATAATGCATTTCTGCACGGAGACTTGGATGAAGAAATTTACATGAAAATTCCGCAAGGATTTGCCAAGGCTGATGAAACAAAGGTGTGTCGACTAAAGAAATCTATTTATGGTTTAAAACAAGCCTCGCGCAATTGGTATCACAAATTTACCCAAGCTCTTCTTGGTTTAAACTTTCGACAGTCTAAAGCTGATCATTCCCTATTTATTTATCGGCATAAAAATGACTTTGTTGCTGCACTCATCTACGTTGATGATGTGATTTTAGTCGGTAACAACATGGACAAGATGCAACAAACCAAAGATGATCTTGACGTCAAGTTCAGTATTAAAGATTTGGGACACCTGAAATACTTTCTTGGCATAGAAGTGGCTCGCACACCGGAAGGTTTAGTGTTGAGCCAGCGTAAGTACGCTTTGGACATACTTACTGATTGCAGTTTTATTGCGTGTCGACCCAGCTCCTTTCCCATTGAGCCAAATCACAAGTTATGTGACGACCCGGAAATTTCCGACCAAATTTAAACTTAATCTTTATATGTTTCCGACACGATAAGCAAAGTATGTAAAGTTAAGTCTCAAAAAGTTTGAACTATTTTCATATATTCATGTGACCTTCGACTGTTCTCGATGATTCACGAACCATTGCTTGTAAATATGTGGATATATATAAATATGTGTATATATAAATATATGTATAATATATATAATAACATGAACATTAATAAACTATTATATACACTTATTGTTATAAATAATTATGTAAAAATAAAATACATTGTAATAAAAACTATTATTTTATATGATATATGTATATTACTTGTATATATATATTGTTATATTTAATTTAATTATTTAATATATATTTATTTGCGTAGTAAATTTTGTTATTTAAAACTATTTATATATATACATAGTGTATATTAAATATAATTAATTTTGAGCTTAAATGGTAAATGTCTGTAACTTTCGGTTGACGTTTAATTATTTTTAAAATAGGTCTAATATATATATATATATATATATATATATATATATATATATATATATATATATATATATATATATATATATATATATATATATATATATATATGAAGTTTTAAAATAAAAGTTGGTCCAAACTTTGATTAAAAAGATAATAGTTTTGATAAATATTTTTTTACCTTTTCAATCTAAGTTTTTGTACTCCGTACATATAAATTGGAACAGAAAATAAATAATTATCGAATCTTTTTGATCAGGTTTCAAACAGATAATGAATGAAATAAATAAATGGACTTAATTTTAAAATATGGGATTTTTCCGAATTAAATTATACGTTAACTGTTTAGCAATGGACACGCTCCATAAAAACTGTCGGTAGGTAAATGACAAGTAAAAGGCTACTATACTATTCCCTAGTCACTGTTTTTGTTCTTCTCCTCATCAATTATAACATTATAGTGTATATATATATATATATATATATATATATATATATATATATATATATATATATATATATATATATATATATATATATATATATATATATATGATTACATATATATTACATGATGAACTCACACACCATAATCTTTACTCACCAAGAGCCACCATCGGCCATCCTTCATCTTCCACTATCTGGTAATCATCGACAAGCATTACCATGATCTACCCATCTACAACCCTAACCGTCACCTTTCTCCATCACCACCTCAAACCCACTTCAAAGAAACCGCAACCTTCTCACTTTAAAAAACACACACCATCTTCTTCTTCTTCCTTTCTTTATTTTGTTGCACGACACCATGCCACCACAAATCGATCTCACCATCGACCACTCCACAACCGTGAACCGTTACCATTCACCATCACCGTAAAACCACTAAACCCGTCACCCTCCTTCACCATGATCAAACCGCCCTTTCGTTTGTTGTTCCTTTTGTTGAACATAACCATCAAGATATTTATCATAACTCCAAACCATTTGAAATAACCATCAACCTCCCTGCACAAAACCAATTTAAACCCACTTGCTATAGTTCGGATTAATATTCGATCAATACCACAAAACCACAACACCTTCTTGTTCGATAACCACTTAACCACCATCACCTTCATTAATTCCTTTAGGTAATCACATTCCAAGACTTGCTGCATATTTCTATTTTTCACTACGAACAAAACCAGGAACCAAAAGCATGTGGTTGTTGAGACTACTTGATGCTGCTACTTTGGTTCTTGATCGAACAACCAATACCACATCTATAAATACATATATACTTTTATGTTCCAGTCTAACCAAGCAAACACTACCATCGACACCCACCAGCTTCACCACCAAAATGCCTTCGAAAAACTTCTAATATCTTTATGTTCCTTTTACTGTTCGAAATTACCATAACCCATTTTAGAACACCACCGTTTATGTTGTTCTTATTCGTTTCCCTACAACTGCCATTTTTGAATCAGTTACAACCTTTCGGCCTCAAGATCGAGCTGCTATAACTGCTGGTAAAATTGTTAGTGTTAAACTTTGAACTAATTGCTATAAATGATGATGCTACATTAAAGATGACAATAAAGTTATACTCATGATCTTACTTAAATATATATTTTTTAATTCGTACAAAGCTTTATTAAAGTGGTTGGTATTTTGTCTGTTTGATTTTGAAAATGGGATATGACAAGATGATGATGTAGATGATGACCTTGATTACGATAGAGAGCCGATTATTAAGATGATGGCAGAAGTTTAAGAAATGCAAGTGGGTTTATAGTGGGCTTAGATACTTTGTTCTTGGGCCGTAGACACTGTTGGGCCGAGGGTCAATTTACATTTTCTGTTGGGCCTTAAGTATTGAACTAGGCTAAGTGGGCTGCTACTGAAGCTACTGCTGGCTACTGTACAACTGTGTTTACGAATTGCTGCTTCAAAGAAGACGATGATGAAAAATGATGTATAGTACAATGATGATGATGATGAGGTTAAATGATGATGAACGGTTCATGTTACGCTCGTTGTCTTCCATTTTGTTTTCTATTATTATGATTTTTGATTTACTCTGGATGAATTAGTTTGTGAAGAAAAAGAAATAGGATAACAGAAATGACACGGGATATATAAATTCCAGTTAAGAATAAAATAGAAAGACAAAAGCAAAGACAGATGGATGGTAGAGGGTGTTGGGTTTAAGCGGGAGGTCTTGAGTTCGAGTCTGGGCAGTGACGTTTTATTTTTAGAAGCTTGTTTCTTCAAAGGTTGTATTTTAAATTTTTCTTTATTATTATTATTTTTACCACTTTTATTAACATGATTATTATTATTATTATTATTGATATTATTAGGATTTTTATTATTATTATTATTATCATTAATATTATTATTAATATTATTATTATTATTATAAAAATAATACACTTTATTATTATTATCATTAACATTATTATTACTATCGATTTATAATTATTATTATCATATTATTAACATTAAAATATTTATTAACAAGTATTATTATTAAGTATTATTAGTATTAAGAATTTGTATCAAAATTAGTATCTTTATTGTAAAAATAATACAACCTTTTTAATTTTATTATTGTTACTATCATTATTAAAAATTTTATATATTTTATTATTATTATTTTTATTAACATAACTATATTAGTATTTTTATAATAAATACAGTAAATAAAGTAAATATATTATTAAGGAAACTTATAAATTATTAATTATAAAGATTACATCACTAAGAATAATACATAAATTTGTTCGATTACCATTATATGTATTAATATATATAAATGATTTAGGTTCGTGAATCCGAGGCCAACCCTGCATTATTCAATATCGTCATATGTATTTTTACTACAAAATACATTAGGTGAGTTCATTTGATTCCCTTTTACTCTTTATTTTTTTGGGACTGAGAATACATGCGCTACTTTTACACCTGCTTTATTAAATGCTTTTGAAATACATTTTGAACTGTGAATACATGAAATGCTTTTATAAATATTTGACGAGATAGACATAAGCAAAACATTCCTCGAATGAATTATGTGGACGTGATAATTGCCACCATTGAATTATGTGGACATGATAATTGCCACAATTGATATGAATATTTTTCCCCTGATTATTATTGCTTGGTAACCTAAGAATTAGGAAACATCACTAATTTTGAGAATTAGTGCACACCTAATTGACGCGAATCCTAAAGGTAGCTACCGGGTTTAACACCCCCACCCAGAATGTTCACTAGACGGAAGGGCTAGTGGGCGTGGTGTTTAGTACTTCGAAGTTTATATGATTATTATACAGACGAGATGTTCTGTTTTGGAGATATTATTATGCGCATTATATGTTAAGGTCGGTTACCAAGCCAAGCTATGAAAGCAATGAAAAGTGAATGTTATGTATCGAGAGAATGATTTTATACACATGTTATGTGTATGTTATTTTTGTACACGAGGTATGTGTATGGTTACTAAGATTTATGAAAGATGATTTCGTACACGAGAAAGGTGTACTGTATTTAAAAGATATCGCATGTACATTACAGATGGGTATAGGATTCGGGCCCATTTGTACCATGCAGGATTTAAATCTTGTGGTCTATCAAAATCATGAATTTTATTGTTTTATGATAAATCTATGAACTCACTAACCTTTTGGTTGACACTTGAAAGCATGTTTATTCCCAGGTATGAAAGAAACCTTTCGCTGTGTATTTGCTCATTTTAGAGACATTATTTGGAGTCATTCATGACATATTTCAAAAGACGTTGCATTTGAGTCGTCGAGTTCATCAAGATTATTATTAAGTCAATTATAGTTAGATACATTATGAAATGGTATGCATGCCGTCAACTTTCGATGTAATGAAAGTTTGTCTTTTCAAAAATGAATGCAATGTTTGTAAAATGTATCATATAGAGGTCAAGCACCTCGCGATGTAACAAAATGTAATGTATTCGTCCAGATGGATTAGGACGGGTCATTTCAGGTGGTATCAGAACAGTGGTCTTAGCGAACCAGGTTTTGCATTAGTGTGTCTAACTGATAGTTGTTTAGATGCATTAGTGTGTCTGGACTTCGACCGTGTCTGCATGTCAAAGGTTTTGCTTATCATTTAATGTCAAAAATTATTTGCTTATCATCCTTAAAGTCTAGACACATCTTACTGTATCTATTGCATAGACAGTGTATAGATAAATTCATATCTTAGCGTATCTGTTATTGTTACCTTTGCCTGACAGCTTCCGTAGATTCCTCCGTAACTTATGGGATTTTAGTATTATATATGCATATGTAATCTATATATTGCAGGGTACTAATCTACATCTTATAATCTATTTCTTATCGAAAATCTTTCATCTGATCGTACAAGATGAATCCCTCAACCAGTTCCTCAGATTCCGATAGCTATTCCGATATGGATTTCCACTCGAGTTCCGAAAGCAGTATAACCGGAATGGATCAACAAATCAGCCATCACCAATTCTGGATGAATTGGGGATGGGTTCGTAGTTGACTTAATCAATGGAGATGCGAAGAAGGCGATCCCTTCCACCAACCAAATTCACCTCTTGGTGAAGAACCCGAAGCATTTACCGGCGAACCTATCCAAAACACCAATTTCAGCCTCGTTTCCAGAATAGCTCGACACGATTATATTCTATCCATAATTCTAAACCTTATTCATCCACTCGTTCCGACCGACAATCATCCCGGAATAATGGAAGAAGTCAACGAGCTTCGCGCTCGAGTAATCAATTTGGAAAACGTGGTGCAAAACCTACCAGCTTCAATAACATCACCAGTACCACCAACAACCCAAGTCTCAACATCACATGCCCCAATATCTCATTCTGTACCTCGAGTATAATCATCGTTCTACGAATCATTCTACATTATTTATCTTCGTTCGACATGGCGATTATATAATCTTTAATGTTTTAGAGATTATATATTCTTATTCTAATGGTAAATCAAATAAGTCTAATATCATATTGACTCATTAAATCCATGATTACATCTGAGGAAAATATATATGCAAGTATATTTTCATAAAGATTGTAATTAAAAAAATTCTTTTGTACAAACTGTTAATGGTGAAAATATTTTAACGGGTAGGTAATATCCTAGAAATATTTAGATTTCACATTAATAAGTTACACTGTACATTCTTCGAATCTGATTCAATAGTCATTTACTCTCCTACTTACAACCACAGAAGTACGAATCCGTTCATCACAGAATAACCATTTTCATTCAATTTCATATTTGTATTTTGACCTATCAGAATCCAACAAGTGGCATAATGAAGAAAATATTGGACAAAAAATAAAACTTGTTAGAAATAAACAATTTAATTATGAGAAGAATTTTGATAAGAATCCACGCTAACTGTTCCTATCTAACTGTTCCTAGCTAACTGATTAATTCCATATTACATTTTATTTATCGCAATTTATTTATCGCAATCTAATTATCGTAATTTATTTATCGCAATTTAAATTCTCGCAATTTTATTTATCGTCATTTAATTTCTGTTATTTATTTTACGCACTTTAAATATCGGGACACGTATACAAGATTTTGACATATCATATCGACGTATCTATATATATTATTTGGAATAACCATAGACACTCTATATGCAGTAATGCTGGAGTTAGCTATACAGGGTTGAGGTTTATTCTATAATAATATATATACTTTGAGTTGTGATCGAGTCTGAGACATGTACACGGGTCACGATACGTATTAATTAATTCGAATATTATAAATTAAACTATATATGAATTATTGGACTGTTAACTGTGGACTAATAACATTGGACAGTTAAAATGAATTAAAATATTGATTATAACATATGAAACTAAACATTTCTTCAAGTTTGCCACTTGATCTCATCTTAAACCTCATTTGTATCTTGACGATTACAAACTGCGTTCAAACCTTTCATGATTTTTGAAAACATCTCAATCGAGAGGATAAACCAACCGCATTTCATCTACAGAAGAAAAGATTGATGCATAAAATTATGCACCTGAAAACACTCGGAACCTGAATAAACGTTTAACACGTATCTGTGCTAATTCCTTTAGTGTTATTATTACCCAAAATAACTTGGTGATTCCTTTCAAAGTAGCAAATTTTGTCACAGCTCTAGCAAGTCAACTTCGACTTTTCGTTCGAAACAACCTTATAAACACCTTGATATATATGTGTGCTCTTTTATTGTTACCGGGGAACCTTCTATATTCCACCATATTACCATCAGCGTTTAATCATCTAAAAACACAATTCTCTTGAAACCACCTCGGATTGATAACTGATGATTCAGGTATGGTAGCATTAAATGCAGAGGAAACAAAAAAATTGTAGATGGTCTAAACGGTCAAAAGTTTGATGATAAAAAAGGGAGTGTTAGGAACGCTCGATAGAAAATTTGGTATCGAAAAACAGATTGAGCAAACCATAAAGGAGACCAAGGCCAAATACAAGGACCATACCATATATTCGAAGAATCCAGGTAATTCTGGATCCAATGAAACCTTCAACGAATATCTTGCTCCGTACTCATGTTAAAATCTTGCGAAAAATCTTTCTTCATCAACCATCGAACTTAGAAATTCCAAAATATCATCATAAATATTTTCGATATTTCTGAAGATATTTTCATAAATATTCTCGTCCGAAATTAATTATGTCTTCGTGCTATCTATATTACATCATAAAGGAAACTACTTTAGTTTCTAAATTTCTTTAAAATTCGAGTTTGAATTATGAATGATTTTGAAGTAGTGTTGGAAATTGATGCATGAGTTAGTATAATATAATGACACTTGATCAACTTGATTATATTACAGTAAGTCATGCCGAGTTTCTAATGGAATGTGATGATTCATAGATCATAATGTCATCATGTGCCATGTTACACGAGTCTTACATTCTACCTAATCTCCAAACATATCAAGAATATATTTTCCTGATAGTTCTAGTTTTTCTCTTGAAATATGGAAATTTAACCAATCAAGATCGTGCCATTACAATCTCTCTTAGAACATTAGTCATGTTCAATCGAAACTTCATACCTACGAATTCTGGATCATTATTCGCTTGACTTAAAGTCAGGAAGAGAAAACAAAAGTATAGAACTCTAAAATAAAAAGGAAATGAAGAGGGTGGACTTATAGTGAAATATTCGACAGAGCAATCGAAACAGATTATCGTATATAACCAAAGAAGATCTTAATTTCCTTAATTACCGAAGAATCAAATTTTATTACGAAGATTTTCTCTAAATCCCTTGAATTCCGGAAAATCAACCGTGACTACGTCATCGGTTAAGACGAACCTGCATTTACTTATTTCACTCTTTTGTGATAACTTCACTCGTACGCTTCACTTAAGCAAATTGTTTTATCCATATTACTCAATGATGATAAAACTCTAATTTCTAGATCGTATGCGTCATAAAAACATACTTATTGTCAGCCATGACCATCCCAATCAAATTTCAGGACGAAATTTCTTTAACGGGTAAGTACTGTGATGACCCGGAAATTTCTGACCAAATTTAAACTTAATCTTTATATGTTTCCGACATGATAAGCAAAGTCTGTAAAGTTGAGTCTCAAAAAGTTTGAACTATTTTCATATATTCATGTAACCTTCGACTGTTCCTGATGATTCACGAACCATTGCTTGTAAATATGTGGATATATATAAATATGTGTATATATAAATATATGTATAATATATATATTAACATGAACATTAATAAACTATTATATACACTTATTGTTATAAATAATTATGTAAAAATAAAATACATTGTAATAAAAACTATTATTTTATATAATATATGTATATTACTTGTATATATATATATTGTTATATTTAATTTAATTATTTAATATATATTTATTTGCGTAGTAAATTTTGTTATTTAAAACTGTTTATATATATACATAGTGTATATTAAATATAATTAATTTTGAGCTTAAATGGTAAATGTATGTAACTTTCGGTTGACGTTTAATTATTTTTAAAATAGGTCTAATATATATATATATATATATATATATGAAGCTTTAAAATAAAATTTGGTCCGAAATTTGATTAAAAAGATAATAGTTTTGATAAATATTTTTTTACCTTTTCAATCTAAGTTTTTGTACTCCGTACATATAAATTGGAACAGAAAATAAATAATTATCGAATCTTTTTTATCAGGTTTTGAAACAGGTAATGACTGAAATTAATAAATGGACTTAATTTTAAATTATGGGATTTTTCTGAATTAAATTATACGTTAACTGTTTAGCAATGGATACGCTCCGTAAAAACTGTCGGTAGCTAAATGACAAGTAAAAGGCTGCTATACTATTCCCTAGTCACTGTTTTTGTTCTTCTCCTCATCAATTATAACATTACAGTGTATATATATATATATATGATTACATATATATTACATGATGAACTCACACACCATAATCTTTACTCACCGAGAGCCACCATCGGCCATCCTTCATCTTCCACTATCTGGTAATCATCGACAAGCATTACCATGATCTACCTGGCTACAACCCTAAACGTCACATTTCTCCATCACCACCTCAAACCCACTTCAAAGAAACCGCAACCTTCTCACTTTAAAAAACACACACCATCTTCTTCCTCCTTTCTTTATTTTGTTGCACGACACCATGCCACCACAACTCGATCTCACCATCGACCACTTCACAACCATGAACTGTTTCCATTCACCATCACCGTAAAACCACTAAACCCGTCACCCTCCTTCACCATGATCAAACTGCCCTTTCGTTTGTTGTTCCTTTTGTTGAACAAAACCATCAAGATATTCACCATAACTCCAAACTATTTGAAGCAACCATCAACCTCCCTGCACAAAACCAATTTAAACCCACTTGCTATAGTTCGGATTAATATTCGATCACTACCACAAAACCACAATACCTTCTTGTTCGATAACCACTTAACCACCATCACCTTCATTAATTCCTTTAGGCAATCACATCCCAAGACTTGCTGCAATTTCTATTTTTCACTACGAACAAAACCAGGAACCAAAAGCATGTGGTTGTTGAGACTACTCGATGCTGCTACTTTGGTTATTGATCGAACAACTAATACCATATATATATATATATATATATATATATATATATATATATATATATATATATATATATATATATATATATATATATATATATATATATATATATATATATACATATACATACATACTTTTCTGTTCCAGTCTAACCAAGCAAACACTACCATCGACACCCACCAGCTTCACCACCAAAACGCCTTCGAAAAACTTCTAATATCTTTATGTTCCTTTTACTGTTCGAAATTACCATAACCCATTTTAGAACACCACCCTTTTATGTTGTTCTTATTCGTTTCACTACAACTGCCATTTCTGAATCAGTTACAACCTTTTGGCCTCAAGTTCGAGCTACTATAACTGCTGGTAAAATTGTTAGTGTTAAACTTTGAACTAATTGCTATCAATGATGATGCTACATTAAAGATGACAATAAAGTTATACTCATGATCTTACTTAAATATATATTTTTTTAATTCATACAAAGCTTTATTAAAGTGGTTGGTATCTTGCCTGTTTGATTTTGAAAATGGGATATGACAAGATGATGATGTAGATGATGACCTTGATTACGATAGAGAGCTGATTATTAAGATGATAAGAAATGCAAGTGGGTTTATAGTGGGCTTAGATACTTTGTTCTTGGGCCGTAGACACTGTTGGGCCGAGGGTCAATTTACATTTTCTGTTGGGCCTTAAGTATTGAACTAGGCTAAGTGGGCTGCTACTGCTGGCTACTGTACAGCTGTTTTTACGAATTGCTGCTTCAAAGAAGACGATGATGAAAAATGATGTATAGTACAATGATGACGATGATGAGGTTAAATGATGATGAACGGTTCCTGTTACGCTCGTTGTCTTCCATTTCGTTTTCTATTATTATGATTTTTGATTTACTCTAGATGAATTAGTTTGTGAAGAAAAAGAAATAGGATAACAGAAATGATACGGGATATATAAATTCAAGTTAAGAATAAAACAGAAAGACAAAAGCAAAGACAGATGGATGGTAGAGGGTGTTGGGTTTAAGCGGGAGGTCTTGAGTTCGAGTCTGGGCAGTGACGTTTTATTTTTAGAAGCTTGTTTCTTCAAAGGTTGTATTTTAAATTTTTCTTTATTATTATTATTATTATTATTATTATTATTATTATTATTATTATTATTATTATTATTATTATTATTATTATTATTATTATTATTATTATTATTATTATTTTTACTACTTTTATTAACATGAATATTATTATTATTATTATTATTGATATTATTAGGATTTTTATTATTATTATTATTAACATTAATATTATTATTATTATTATAAAAATAATACACTTTATTATTATTATCATTAACATTATTATTACTATCGATTTATAATTATTATTATCATATTATTAACATTAAAATATTTATTAACAAGAATTATTATTAAGTATTATTAGTATTAAGAATTTGTATCAAAATTAGTATCTTTATTGTAAAAATAATACAACCTTTTTAATTTTATTATTGTTACTATCATTATTAAAAAATTTATATATTTTATTATTATTATTTTTATTAACATAACTATATTAGTATTTTTATAATAAATACAGTAAATACAGTAAATAAAGTAAATATATTATTAAGGAAACTTATAAATTATTAATTATAAAGATTACATCACTAAGAATAATACATAAATTTGTTCGATTACCATTATATGTGTTAATATATATATAAATGATTTAGGTTCGTGAATCCAAGGCCAACCCTGCATTGTTCAATATCATCATACGTATTTTTACTACAAAATGCATTAGGTGAGTTCATTTGATTCCCTTTTACTCTTTACATTTTTAGGACTGAGAATACATGCGCTACTTTTACACCTGCTTTATTAAATGCTTTTGAAATACATTTTGAACTGCGAATACATGAAATGCTTTTATAAATGTTTGACGAGATAGACACAAGCAAAACATTCCTCGAATGAATTATGTGGACGTGATAATTTCCACCATTAAATTATGTGGACGCGATAATTGCCATAATTGATATGAATATTTTTCCCCTGATTATTATTGCTTGGTAACCTAAGAATTAGGGAACATCACTAATTTTGAGAATTAGTGCACGCCTAATTGACGTAAATCCTAAAGGTAGGTACCGGGTTTAACACCCCCACCCAGAATGTTCACTAGACGGAAGGGCTAGTGGGCGTGGTGTTTAGTACTTCGAAGTTTATATGATTATTATACAGACGAGATGTTCTGTTTTAGGGATATTATTATGCGCATTATATGTTAAGGTCGGTTACCAAGCCAAGCTATGAAAGCAATGAAAAGTGAATGTTATGTATCGAGAGAATGATTTTATACACAGGTTATGTGTATGTTATTTTCGTGTGTTAGTTCCCGTGCATCACTAGCTAGGATCGTTAGATCAAGGAACAAGCTTCGATTAGCAATTTGAGATTAACTAGTGATAAATGATGAACACATGATGAATGATGAGATGAACACAATAAATACAGCTGATTCAAGCCAAGATTAATTGTAATAAACATGAGAAACGATTACAATAAGAGATTACACTAATCTAGCTATCAAATCTTCATTTCCATGGTGTTTGGAGCATCAAATCACCATGGATCCTCTCCACCATGAAGGTGAAGAGGAGGAGCACACACCTCACACACACTCTAGTGTTCTTGGTGGAAACCTCAAATGACCAAGAACAAGGAAAACTCTATTTATAGGTCTGCCCATTCTGTCAGCTCACACGCACATTTCAGTGCTCATCCGTACGCTTGACAGTATCACACGTACGAGTGACATTTGTCACTCGTGTGTTTGACCAATAATAAACATTTGGTCACATATGCTCCTGCGACATGAGTTTTCTTGTTCAATACATCCCTAGGTGAACAACGTAGACCTAAACCATTCTCAGGTTGTTCGACAGCGATGGACAACTCCATTTTGTGCACTAACAACTCCCCCTTGGACATTTCTAGTGAATCTGTTGCTGTCGATAAGTCATTGAAAACACCTCTTGCAATCTTCAGTCAGTCTCTAGAGTGGTAACGGGTCATCTGAATCTTCAGACTTCATTAAAGATCTTCTCGAATGCATTTAATACAGAACTTCGCACCTCAATGATTTTTGGTCATTGAGATTCCGCCTTACGAATTGCCATTTGATATTCTCGAAGAAACTTTAACTCCACTTGCACTTACCCATAGAACCAATTGCAGAAGTACCCCCCTAAGACTGAAATGAGATCAATCTTTGTCTGACTTAAGTTGAAGTGTTGAAACTCTGAAGCTTCCCTTTAAAAGTACATGGGCTCATCTTTAAAGCTCGATCATTGGCTCCCGCAGGTAGTCCCAATGATTTTGTAGTCGATCAGTGGCTATTGGTTTGGTAGCTTGATCGTCAAACTCCCCATATGATGTAGAAACTTCTTTGAATCTCTAACTTAACCAGTCATTCAGATTACCATCTTCTCTGACGAACTCTTCAGATAAAAGAAACTCTCAAATTATCTTGACTGCAAAATCTTCTTTCTCAGCGTTCAATGTATCCCATTCTCTCAACACTTTAATCAAGCATAAACGTCTTCAACACGACTTGCATACTGTAATGGGCAAAATATTAGAGAAATCTGATCCACAGTTTATCTGAATCATCACACGTCATCAATCTGGTATCTCATGATTGCGCATCACTCTCGTCAATCCCTAGACAGAGTGGAATCTTCTCAAATGCTCTATATCCAGCGGAATTTCCACAACCAGGTTCCTTCACACAATGGAACTCTCGAAATTGGGAATTTAAAATGTTCCGGCCCATAAATAATCAGATCATCTGATTACCCCACAATAAAACTCTTCTTAACACTCGTGTCTCGTGTCCTCATCTTACATGGACGATGCGGAATTAAACACGTCGTTGGCCCATACACAGTCAGATGATCCTGGCTACCCCACTAATCTTCGCATAACACAAGTACTTTACATAAACACTTACTAAGTAAGTTCAACGGACTAAGGAGGTTGTCCACTAAACGTTATATATCAATGCTTTAGTGAATAGTAAACATCTTCTCTCAGTGTCAATAACGCTTGAGTAGGTCGTTGTTGATTGTGCGCATTATAATTACACCCCACGATTAAAAATCCAAAGTAGCTACGCACGAATCAAAATAAGATACGTGTGACATCACAACTACACTTGATGCCGCGGTGGTACTTTTGGCGTGCAAACCGGTTGTTTCTGAAAGAACAGCAGCGGTCGACTTCAGATCTTGGTTGTTCAACTTTTGTGCGAATTGCACTCAATTAACTACCACTACGGTTTGGAAATTAACCTACTAACACATTTCATACATCATAACCAGTAAGGACTAGATCCTCAACGTGTAAGCTTTATTCATATTTCCGACACAATTCACCTCTCTTACGCTTCTCGATACGATCACATCTCAATCATCTTGATCACATCTCGATCACATCTCAATCACACATTAATCGGCATAACTGACTTTGTGGGTTGACAAACTCATAAGCTCATGGGTTAAATCGAGTAGCAGAATCAAATCCGGAATATTAAACTTGAACTTCCTTTTGTTTTATGGCTATTTTGTTGAATCTTTCAGCATTAAGGACCATGGTTGGAAAATATAATTACCTACAAGCTTCAAGGACCATGGTTGAAAAATTCACAAAACTTTAGAAACCAAAAGTGTAAAGTTTGAAACTTCGGGGGACCTAAAGTGTAAATTTTTCAAAGTTCAGGGGCTGAAAATAAAATTTTCTGAAAGTTGAGGGACTGAAAATGAAAATATTGAAAAGTTTTCAAATTTTTTCATCGATAGTCCCCGGGAATTAACTGCTGTTGAATATTTAACGATGAAGGACTAACAGCGGTAATTATTTAACAATGAAGTTTAACAGCCGTTAAGTGTGACATGGGAATGGATCTTGGGTCACTGGGTTACTGGATCTGGATCTATGGGTTGATGGGTCATGGGATAATCCGTATACATGTGTGACGATCGCTCCAAATCCATATGGACGAACACGTCATTCATCGATTTCATTGCGAGGTATTTGACCTCTATATGATATATTTTGTAAACATTGCATTCTTTTGAAAAGGCCACCATAAATGAATATTTAAATCAAAGGTTTTCGACATCTGATGATTTCTACATATAGACAATCACCGTAATATAATAGTTTACAATGATACTTCCGTTGACAATGCAGTCAAAATAAGATACATGGTGATGATTTGGTGAATGCAACGCTTCCTTGAAAAATATGTCATGTAAGACTCCATGCACATAGCTTGTCTAACATATAAGCAAATAGCGAAAGACTTCTAGGAAACCTGAGAATAAACATGCTAACAAGTGTCAACACAAAGGTTGGTGAGTTCATAGTTTTATTGTTTCGTATAATCTGTATGTAAAGGTGGATCACAAGATTTCAGTTATTTCATCCAGAAACGTTTGTCAAATTATTCTATAAGATTGAGCACCCTGGTAACTAAGCTTTAACGTCTATATAATAAGTACCCCTGTGTTTAACATGTAACCAACATGTACAATACACTCAAATAGCATACATCTGTTTTATAGTTCAGGCTAGGGTTTCTATACCTGGAACAGAAGGGGATGTCAAGCCCTATGGATCCATATACTACTACTCGTGCCCACCCGTTCTTATAACTGGCAGTTAACAGTTACCAAAGCTAAGGGATTTTCGGTTCAAACTCAGTGTAGAATTTAGTATGTACTTGTATCCATTGCGTTTAAAATAAAGTGCATGTATTCTCACCCCAAAAATATAGATTGCAAAAGCAATTAAAAAGGGAGCAATGAAACTCACCTTAGCAGCACATAAAGTTGTTCATCGTAATGTGACCGAAACTCGAATTACCAAATAATCGAAGATCTCAACCTAGAGAACATATGTTGATCAATAAATGTCTATCAAGTTAGGTCAGGTTATAGTGTATCACAATCCTAATGCTCGAGATAGACATACAAAAGTTATCCAAAGTAGTTTCAAAAGTCAATTTTGACAGTTGTTTAACAAAACGAGACGTACCTTATATAAAGATTCATTTACTCGGTTGGTAATATTCAAAAATCCAGTTTATCAATCTCGTAAACAAGTTGTTTAAATCTTAATTGCAGATTCAAAAGCAATTTCAATTAATGTCAATCATAATTCAGTTGATCATATATTTTAATCCGTTCATCGAAACTATTCGATATCTAAATGAAAAGTCATTGATTTTTCGCCAGCTTTCCAAAAACATGTATATCATATACCTTTTACCAGTAATATATGTATTTAATTCGAGATTCATTATAAACTATTTAACAACGAAATTTAGCATACAAGCATGCATAAATATAAATACTTGAGCACTAGACATGGATATACAATTAATATATAAAAGATAAGATATGAATACTCACGTATCAATATTGTGATTCAATATTGCAGGAAAGTACGTAGACGCAACAGAGATGATAAACACTAGGTTTGATTTGCAAACAATACCCATGAATATTACCCATAACTTCCATAGTTATAACACATAATTTCCTTAGCTCTATCCCATTTGAAAACCCATTTTGAAAGTGACACTCTCATGACCTCGTCGTAGTATTTTATGTATAAATAATAATAATACTAATACTACTAATAATGATAAGATTAATAATAATATTAATCTTAATAATAATAATAATAATAATAATAATAATAATATATAATTTAAATATATACGGAGTAAAATGATTGAGGAAACAAAGAACCGGATCGAGCTTTTATAGTACTTTCGCCTGAAACAGTACCCCATGCGATCGCATGGGGTTAACCCTTTGTGGCCATGCGATCACATGGCTAGGGATTCCAGCTCACAATGTTTTGTCCTAATGCTTGTCGACATAATTAAATAATATATATAATATATAATTTAAATTAATTAATTATATATTATATTTTATTCCCGGGCATAGTTGATTTGTAATTTTTGTTCCGATAAGTCGTACGTCATCACGTGACTTATGTCCCGGTTCCGGTTTTTCGAATGTCCTTTCGTACACTTAGAAAACTTGCATTTTACGTTTCGTGACTCGTACTCTTGTCAATATATAGTCTTAAATTATCCATAAACTATACCACTCAAAGTATATCTTAAACTTTCTAGTATTATGGTCATTTACTTCTATAAATCATCGTCTTGTTATATACATATACATATATACATTTTCATTTTAAAATAGTGTTTTACTGTAGCAAAGTACTGTAGCAAAGTTTTTTTACTGTAGCAAATAGTGATTTTTGAAAACACTGTAGCTTTTCAGGTACTGTAGCAATTCGAAAATACTGTAGCAAATTAGTGTTTTACTGGTTCATCTTAAACGTTTTAGTTAACTTATCTAAATATCAATCAGATAATCAAACCACTAAGGTTAATGCACAATATCATTTTCATAACACTTTGTTACGTTTTCAAGTTATAGTATATATATATGTATCTATTTACATATAATTGTTCGCGAATCGTTGAGAAAAATCGAAGGGTATTTGAATAGTTTAAAATTTTGAGATTCAACTTCATAGACTTTGCTTATCATGTCGGAAACGTTAAAGATTAAGTTTAAATTTGGTCAGAAATTTCCGGGTCATCACAGTACCTCCCCGTTAAAGAAATTTCGTCCCGAAATTTGAGTGAGGTCGTCACGGCTAACAATAAAAATGTTTTCATGACGAATATGAGTTGATAAATAGAATTTTTATCACCATTGAATAATATGGATAAAACAATCCAATTACTCGAAGCGTATGAGGGAAGTTATCGTAATAGAGTGAAATGGAGAATAGAGATGCGTCTTATCTCTTGACGTAGTAACGATTGATTTCCGGAATTTAAGGAATAGAGAATCTTCATTATCTAAATAAGATTTGATTCTTTGGAATTTGCGAAAATTAGGATTTTCTTTGATTAAATGTGTAATCTGCCTCGATTGCTATGTCTGATATTTCGCTATAAATTGACCTCTTCTGTTTCATTTATTTTCACCACTCCTATTATCTTTTCCCTTATTTTATACTTCCAAAAGATTGTGAAATGCTTCATCTAGTTCTGATTCTTGATATACTCCTAACTTTCATATCTGTCATTCTTCTTTTTCATCTACCATCAGAGGAAGTTATTTTCTTCTATCACTACCTTGGGGTTATAGTGTTTTTCATTCTCCCGTGTCTTTATATTGCTATACGCATTGATATACACGGTTTGTAAATTTATGTGTTTTTATCGGGCTTTTTATTCTCCGTTATATTTCAAAGCTTCATGCTTTCGTTCTCTCTTCCCGCCTTCAAGTCAAGCGAATAATGGTCCAGAATTCGTAGGTATAGATTTTGAAATGAACATAGTTAATGTTCTAAGAAGGAAATTGTAATGGCACGATCTTGATTTGTCAAATTACTAGAATATCCGAAAAAGACCGAATCATCAAGAAATATATTTTCTTGATATATTTAGAGATTATATAGAATGAAAGAGCTATATAACATGGTTCATGATAAGGGTGGGATCTGTGAACCTTTATCACGTTCCATTAGAAACTCAGCATGACTTACTGTAATATAATCACGTTGATCAAGTGTCATTATATTATACTAATTCATGCTTCAGTTCCCAACACTACTTCAAAATATTCATATTTTAAACTTGAAGGTTTCAGAATTTAGAAACTAAAATAGTTTCTTTTATGATGTAATACAGATAGCACGAAGAGGTAATGATTTCAGATAAGAAAGGATTAGAAAAAATATCTTCAGAAATATGGAGGATATTTATAATGGAAGATACGATAATATCTTAGAATATTTAAGATAAGACGATGATGAAGAATATTGTCCGCAAAGGTTTTAGAGTATGGAGCAAGGTATTCGTTAATGACTTCAGCAGACACTGAATCATTTGGATTCTTTGAAGGCAGGTTCAGTCTTTGTGATTTATCCACAACCTCCTTCATACTTTGCTCAATCCGTTTTCCAGTTCCAAACCTTCTCTTTTTCTCAGCTTTACCACCATAGTATTCTTTAGGGTTAAAGCCAAAAATAGGCTACAAACTTACACAAATGTACCGATGTCGCCCACAAACTCATTTTCGTCCTACTGTCGCCTACAAACTTTGAAAAAATATGCTAATATCAACATTTTGGCGTTTTGACCTGCTACATACTAATTTTGACCTGTTTTTTTTTTAGAATTAAGATCCAATCCACGAACGACACGTGTCAATTTTGACCGGTTTAGGCGGTAGCAAGTCATTTTTGTTTACATTGGTACACTTTTTGAAAGTTTTTGTTTACATTGGTACACTTTTTGAAAGTTTGTAGGCGACAGTAGGACGAAAATGAGTTTGTGGGCGACATCGGTACATTTTTGTAGCCTATTTTTGGCTTTAACCCTATTCTTTATCATCAAACTTTTGACTGTTAAGGTCGTTTATAGTTTTTGCTGCTTCATCAGCATTGTTCCAATTTCAGAGAACTAGTTCATAGTTTGGGATGTTTTTCAGAAACTTCACATTCGAAGTATGTAAGTCTAGAAGATAGACATTATATGTATATATATAACTGTTGGCGTAGAATTGCTGCGAAATTCGAAATGCTGATTGCTAATTCCCGGTAGTTGGTATGGCAATTATCGTTAGAAGATGTAGACGAGTATATGATAGGGTTTCAATGATTATAATGATTTTTCAGAGGGTCAAGGACCAATGAAGTTGTTGGTAAATTTACTGCTAATGTGGTGGAACATAAAAGGTTCCCCAGTAACAAAAACTTATATGTCAAAGTTACAATAAGGTTAATCTTGAAAAGTTGAAGTTAACTGGTTGGAAGTGTGATAAAACTGGATACTTTGAAAAGGGATTGCAAGATTATTTTCGTTAAAAACACTGTTGAAGGATCTTGCACAGTTTTGAAGTCAAAGTATTGCTTCGAAAGATGTAAGGATCTAAGAATGATGTCACTGGTTCAGAGTTATGACTTGGATTCTAATCTGTCAATATCAGAATATGTAATTGAGTTTGTATGAAAAAGATTGTATATCGTTGTGAGCTTTGTTAAAAATTTTTGAATCAAAGTTGTACAGTGTAGCATATTAATTGCGAACTTAAATATTTCCCTGGTATTACCTACCAGTTAAAGATTTCACAAGTAATATTTTGTACCAAAGAATTTTTCATTACAGTCTTTATGAAAATATATGTATGTATATTTTCTTCAGATGTGATACAGATTTAATGAGTTAATATCATATTAAGCTCATTTGATTTTCGGCTTGACTTAGAAATAAATAATCTCTAAAATATTAGAGATTACATAATCTTTGCGGAGTATTTTGCTAATGTAATCAATACTTCATTATTTATTCTTATTGATATTCCTCGGTGAAGGATGTTGGTACTCGTGGAATTTTTTTGTGAACCTTACAAGGCACAGATGACGTTTTCTGGAAAGTTTCGAGTACATCGAAAATGAAAATGTAAAATCAATTATGTAATTGAATAATACACTTGGTTTATTATGAAATGGAATTCATTAAGTTGAAATAGAGATTGTAGTTAACGAAGGTTAAGTTGTTAACAAAGGATGTACATCATAGCATATTAGTAATATGAATTTAACCGAGTAATATTTACCCTTTTTTTTCAATTCATACATAATAGCTTAGTACGAAATGATTTATGATAGTTTTAAAATTTATATATATAAGATATACATATAAATTCTTTAGAGGAATTGAGTTAATACTTCATAACTCATTGATACAATATACTCGTTGTTGACTCGTATTGATGTCCACGGTACTTTCTTGAACTGGCAGAGCTTGTGATGTGAGAGGCGATGTTGACAGCACTGACTGTGCTGGTGAGGCTAAGGGTACTGTTGATGCTGTTGGTAAAACAAGTCTAGCATGTACCTTACGCACCATTCTTGTCAGGGTTTCTACTCTTCCTTCTATCATTTTGGTTCACTCATCTGATTTATGGTTAGGGCTAGAATAGATCATCTCTAAGATTATAGATTATATAATCGTCATAAGATATTTCTCCGATGAAGTTATGAATCAATACTTAATCATTTATTGTTGTTGGTACTCCTTGGTACCTATGGTGAGTATGATGTTGATATCCGAAGTATATTTTTTGTTTTTTGTTTTTGTTTTTTTAGATGTGATATTGAGGTGTGGGATGCGGATGTGGTTGTTGGTGGTGGTAATGATACTGTTGGTGTTGATGATGGTGGTACTGGTTATGCTGCTGGTGCTGCTTTTGGTGTTTGTAATCCTTGCACCATATTCTCCTAAGCCACTACCCGAGCGCGAAGCTCGTTGACTTCTTCTATTATACTGGGATGATTGGCGGTTCGGACAAGCAGATGAATAAGATTTAGAATATTGAATATTACGTGGTCGTTGCGAGCTGTTCTGGAAATGAGGGTGAAAATGGTGTTACGAACGGGTTCGCCGGTAAGTGCTTCAGGTTCTTCGCCAAGAGGTGAATGTAGTGGATGGAAGGGATCGCCTTCTTCTTGTCTCCAATGATTAAGTAGATTACGAACCCATCCCCAATTCATCCATAATAGATGATGGCTAAGTGGTTGATCCATTCCGGTTACGCTGCTTTCGGAGCTCGAATGGAAATCCATATCGGAATAGCTGTCGGAATCTAAGGAATTTGAACTAGATACATGATTCATTTTGTGTAATCAAAGAAAAGATTTTTGGAATGAAATAGATTATAGGACTAATTTGGTACTCCTCAATACATAGTTTACATATGTATTTATAATACCAGAATCCCATAAGTTACGGAGGATTTTACGAAAGATGTCAGGTAAAGTTTACTGTACTAGATATGCCAAGATATGAATTTTGTCTATACTATCTATGCAATCAAGGTAATAAGACGCGTTTAGACTTAAGATGATAGACAGGTAATTTCCGACAAGAAATGATAAGCAAAACTTTTGACATGCAGACACGGTCGAAGTCCAGACTTACGAATGTATCCTAACAACTATCAGTTAGACACACTAATGCAAGACCTGGTTCACTAAGACCAACGCTCTGATACCAACTGTGACGATCGCTCCAAATCCATATGGACGAACACGTCATTCATCGATTTCATTGCGAGGTATTTGACCTCTATATGATATGTTTTGTAAACATTGCATTCTTTTGAAAAGGCACACCATAAATGAATATTTAAATCAAAGGTTTTCGACATCTGATGATTTCTACATATAGACAATCACCGTAATATAATAGTTTACAATGATACTTTCGTTGACAATGCAGTCAAAATAAGATACATGGTGATGATTTGGTGAATGCAACGCTTCCTTGAAAAATATGTCATGTAAGACTCCATGCACATAGCTTGTCTAACATATAAGCAAATAGCGAAAGACTTCTAGGAAACCTGAGAATAAACATGCTAACAAGTGTCAACACAAAGGTTGGTGAGTTCATAGTTTTATTGTTTCGTATAATCTGTATGTAAAGGTGGATCACAAGATTTCAGTTATTTCATCCAGAAACGTTTGTCAAATTATTCTATAAGATTGAGCACCCTGGTAACTAAGCTTTAACGTCTATATAATAAGTACCCCTGTGTTTAACATGTAACTAACATGTACAATACACTCAAATATCATACGTCTGTTTTATAGTTCAGGCTAGGGTTTCTATACCTGGAGCAGACGGGGATGTCAAGCCCTATGGATCCATATACTACTACTCGCGCCCACCCGTTCTTATAACTGGCAGTTAACAGTTACCAAAGCTAAGGGATTTTCGGTTCAAACTCAGTGTAGAATTTAGTATGTACTTGTATCCATTGCGTTTAAAATAAAGTGCATGTATTCTCAGCCCAAAAATATAGATTGCAAAAGCAATTAAAAAGGGAGCAATGAAACTCACCTTAGCAGCACATAAAGTTGTTCATCGTAATGTGATCGAAACTCGGATTACCAAATAATCGAAGATCTCAACCTAGAGAACATATGTTGGTCAATAAATGTCTATCAAGTTAGGTCAGGTCATAGTGTATCACAATCCTAATGCTCGAGATCGACATCTAAAAGTTATCCAAAGTCGTTTCAAAAAGTCAATTTTGACAGTTGTTTAACAAAACGAGACGTACCTTATATAAGGATTCATTTACTCGGTTGGTAATATTCAAAAATCCAATTTATCAATCTCGTAAACAAGTTGTTTAAATCTTAATTGCAGATTCAAAAGCAATTTCAATTAACGTCAATCATAATTCAGTTGATCATATATTTTAATCCGTTCATCAAAACTATTCGATATCTAAATGAAAAGTCACTGATTTTTCGCCAGCTTTCCAAAAACATGTATATCATATACCTTTTACCAGTAATATATGTATTTAATTCGAGATTCATTATAAACCGTTTAACGACGAAATTTAGCATACAAGCATGCATAAATATAAATACTCGAGCACTAGACATGGATATATAATTAATATATAAAAGATAAGATATGCATACTCACGTATCAATATTGTGATTCAATATTGCAGGAAAGTTCGTAGACGTAACAGAGATGATAAACACTAGGTTTGATTTACAAACAATACCCATGAATATTACCCATAACTTCCATAGTTATAACACATAATTTTCTTAGCTCTATCCCGTTTGAAAACCCATTTTGAAAGTGACACGCTCATGACCTCGTCGTAGTATTTTATGTATAAATAATAATTATACTAATACTACTAATAATGATAAGATTAATAATAATATTAATCTTAATATTAATAATAATAATAATAATAACAATAATAATAATAATAATAATAATAATAATAATAATAATAATATATAATTTAAATATATACGGAGTAAAATGATTGAGGAAACAAAGAACCGGATCGAGCTTTTATAGTACTTTGGCCTGAAACAGTACCCCATGCGATCGCATGGGGTTAACCCTTTGTGTCCATGCGATCGCATGGCTAGGGATTCCAGCTCACAATGTTTTGTCCTAATGCTTGTCGACATAATTAAATAATATATATATATAATATATAATTTAAATTAATTAATTATATATTATATTTTATTCCCGTGCATAGTTGATTTGTAATTTTTGTTCTGATAAGTCGTACGTCATCACGCGACTTATGTCCCGGTTCTGATTTTCGAATGTCCTTTCGAGGACCGTTGGGTGTGGTCCGTTCGGTTAAATGACGAAGATCACGAGGACGTGATCGATTCTAAGTGGGGGAGAGTTGTAACACCATGTTTCTGTTTCTGCCTTTTCAGTGTTTGGGACGCCGTCCAGAATGGGGGACGCCGTCCAGCAGTGAAGAACTGGACGCCGTCCAGAATGTTGGACGCCGTCCAATTTGTATGACGGGCCAGCTATTTTACTTTGAGATATTTAGAGGGGCAAAATGGTATTTTCACATGTAGAATGAGTTAAGGCCATAAGATCAGTTCTAGGAGCCTCATTTTTACTCCACTAACACCCACACAAACCCTCTCATCTTGTTCTAGTGAGAGAGTAAGAGTTTAGAGAGAGAGAGAGGTTGATTTGGAGAAGGAGAAGGATTCTCACCAAAGCTCGGGTTCTAAAATTGTTCATCTCGCTCTTAGCTACGTTGTGGTAGTATTGGTAAGCTCAAACTCCGAATTTCATTTGTTAGATTTGATATTCAAGTTAGGGTTTTGAGCTAGTTTGTTGTGAAACCCTCTTAGATGATGAAATGGGTTTATGGTGACTAGTTATTCTTGTCACTTGGCGGGTTTTGGGTTGATTGGCAATTTGGCATTGATTAGGCTTTGATCTTGAGTTTTAATCACTAGGTTTAGTGATTATGGAAGTGTTGGAACACTTGTGGGTGTGTTTGGTTACCTAATTTGATATGGGTCGAATTAGGGTTTTGGTGTCAAAATGGGTAAGACACGTGTTTAACACTTGTGTTCGGGCTTAATCGGTGTGTTAGGACCATTTTCACTCGTGTTAGTGAATGTTGGTTAGTTTGGGCGCGGTTTGTGCTTGGAAGTGCATTTGGGTCGAAATTGTACTAAGTGTCAATTGGGTTGGTTTGTAAGTCCACCCTAATTGTATTGTTTGTATTGTGATAATGGAATAGGTACATTCCATCGGCGAGTTGCGGATTATTCGGTGGCATTCTTCAAGGCGATAAGGTGAGTGTTAATATCCTATGTACATGTGTATGTGTAGGATGGGTGCGGGTCGGGTGAAGTGGTTCTCGGTTATAGAGCTCACTTCACATATAGGTGGATTTGATGGACTTGCGTTTAGGTCCAATTGGCACGGTTGTGCGTTTTGGTTGACCACCTTTGGCGAGGTACATGTTTTGTGTGTACGTTATCACACGTGTTTGTGATGTGGAGTATATAACCCCAATGGCGAAGGGTTGATATTGTTGTGTTGTGGATAACCCCGATGTGGTGGATTTTATAATCCCGTGACCGTGGGTTTTGAATTGTGAAAGTGGATCTCGTGTAGTTCGGATTCACGATGACGCGTGTAGTTCGGTCATCTTATTGGAAGTGAATCTCGTGTAGTTCGGATTCACGGTGACGCGTGTAGTTCGGTCATCTTATCAAGGTAGTGATCTCGTGTAGTTCGGATTACTAAGGCTCGTGTAGTTCGGCCAACCTCGATGTTGTCTTGTTGAAGATAGTAATCTCGTGTGGTTTCGGATTACTAAGGCTTGTGTAGTTCGGCCAATCTTCATTGTGATATTCGGTTTTTGGTATTGGGTTAAGGGGTTAACCTTGGGCGTATCTATATTGTTATGTATTAATGCATTGTTGTGATATAGCTAACCCTCCGGGTGTAGCTTATTGGCGTTCTTCACCTCGTCGTTGGTGAACTTATATTTTGTTGATGTACCTTTAGCTCGTTGCTTAGTGATTGTACGGTATGCTTAGTTTAGCTTGCCTTTATGCTTGGATGCTCCGGTATGCGGTATTTGATTATTTGTGTGGCGTGTCCATTTTATGCATATATATGTATGTAGTATATTATCATTCACTAAGCATTAGCTTACCCTCTCGTTGTTAATATTTTTATTGATTGCATGGATGCGGTGGCTCGGGTAAGCGCGGGAACTAGTGGACTTGCGTATTTTGCTTTAGAAGACTTGCTTTTGGATTTGATTAAGATTGGGTAGCGTATCCCAATCACCATGCTCGGTCTATGTTTTGAATTAAACTAAATGGGTCGAAATGGTCACTTGTGGTATTTGAAATGTCCCGTTCTTATTGATTAAAAACGTTCCATATTAATTGATTTCGTTGCGAGGTTTTGACCTCTATATGAGACGTTTTTCAAAGACTGCATTCATTTTAAAACAAACCATAACCTTTATTTCATCAATAAAGGTTTAAAAAGCTTTACGTAGATTATCAAATAATGATAATCTAAAATATCCTGTTTACACACGACCATTACATAATGGTTTACAATACAAATATGTTACAACAAAATAAGTTTCTTGAATGCAGTTTTTACACAATATCATACAAGCATGGACTCCAAATCTCGTCCTTATTTAAGTATGCGACAGCGGAAGCTCTTAATAATCACCTGAGAATAAACATGCTTAAAACGTCAACAAAAATGTTGGTGAGTTATAGGTTTAACCTATATATATCAAATCATAATAATAGACCACAAGATTTCATATTTCAATACACATCCCATACATAGAGATAAAAGTCATTCATATGGTGAACACCTGGTAACCGACATTAACAAGATGCATATATAAGAATATCCCCATCATTCCGGGACACCCTTCGGATATGATATAAATTTCGAAGTACTAAAGCATCCGGTACTTTGGATGGGGTTTGTTAGGCCCAATAGATCTATATTTAGGATTAGCGTCAATTAGGGTGCCTGTTCCCTAATTCTTAGATTACCAGACTTAATAAAAAGGGGCATATTCGATTTTGATAATTCAACCATAGAATGTAGTTTCACGTACTTGTGTCTATTTTGTAAATCATTTATAAAACCTGCATGTATTCTCATCCCAAAAATATTAGATTTTAAAAGTGGGACTATAACTCACTTTCACAGATTTTTACTTCGTCGAGAAGTAAGACTTGGCCACTGGTTGATTCACGAACCTATAATAATATATACATATATATCAAAGTATGTTCAAAATATATTTACAACACTTTTAATATATTTTGATGTTTTAAGTTTATTAAGTCAGCTGTCCTCGTTAGTAACCTACAACTAGTTGTCCACAGTTAGATGTACAGAAATAAATTGATAAATATTATCTTGAATCAATCCACGACCCAGTGTATACGTATCTCAGTATTGATCACAACTCAAACTATATATATTTTGGAATCAACCTCAACCCTGTATAGCTAACTCCAACATTCACATATAGAGTGTCTATGGTTGTTCCGAAATATATATAGATGTGTCGACATGATAGGTCAAAACATTGTATACGTGTCTATGGTATCTCAAGATTACATAATATACAATACAAGTTGATTAAGTCATGGTTGGAATAGATTTGTTACCAATTTTCACGTAGCTAAAATGAGAAAAATTATCCAATCTTGTTTTACCCATAACTTCTTCATTTTAAATCCGTTTTGAGTGAATCAAATTGCTATGGTTTCATATTGAACTATATTTTATGAATCTAAACAGAAAAAGTATAGGTTTATAGTCGGAAAAATAAGTTACAAGTCGTTTTTGTAAAGGTAGTCATTTCAGTCGAAAGAACGACGTCTAGATGACCATTTTAGAAAACATACTTCCACTTTGAGTTTAACCATAATTTTTGGATATAGTTTCATGTTCATAATAAAAATCATTTTCTCAGAATAACAACTTTTAAATCAAAGTTTTTCATAGTTTTTAATTAACTAACCCAAAACAGCCCGCGGTGTTACTACGACGGCGTAAATCCGGTTTTACGGTGTTTTTCGTGTTTCCAGGTTTTAAATCATTAAGTTAGCATATCATATAGATATATAACATGTGTTTAGTTGATTTTAAAAGTCAAGTTAGAAGGATTAACTTTTGTTTGCGAACAAGTTTAGAATTAACTAAACTATGTTCTAGTGATTACAAGTTTAAACCTTCGAATAAGATAGCTTTATATGTATGAATCGAATGATGTTATGAACATCATTACTACCTTAAGTTCCTTGGATAAACCTACTGGAAAAGAGAAAAATGGATCAAGCTTCAACGGATCCTTGGATGGCTCGAAGTTCTTGAAGCAGAATCATGACACGAAAACAAGTTCAAGTAAGATCATCACTTGAAATAAGATTGTTACAGTTACAGAAATTGAACCAAAGTTTGAATATGATTATTACCTTGTATTAGAATGATAACCTACTGTAAGAAACAAAGATTTCTTGAGGTTGGATGATCACCTTACAAGATTGGAAGTGAGCTAGCAAACTTGAAAGTATTCTTGATTTTATGTAACTAGAACTTGTAGAATTTATGAAGAACACTTAGAACTTGAAGATAGAACTTGAGAGAGATCAATTAGATGAAGAAAATTGAAGAATGAAAGTGTTTGTAGGTGTTTTTGGTCGTTGGTGTATGGATTAGATATAAAGGATATGTAATTTTGTTTTCATGTAAATAAGTCATGAATGATTACTCATATTTTTGTAATTTTATGAGATATTTCATGCTAGTTGCCAAATGATGGTTCCCACATGTGTTAGGTGACTCACATGGGCTGCTAAGAGCTGATCATTGGAGTGTATATACCAATAGTACATACATCTAAAAGCTGTGTATTGTACGAGTACGAATACGGGTGCATACGAGTAGAATTGTTGATGAAACTGAACGAGGATGTAATTGTAAGCATTTTTGTTAAGTAGAAGTATTTTGATAAGTGTCTTGAAGTCTTTCAAAAGTGTATGAATACATATTAAAACACTACATGTATATACATTTTAACTGAGTCGTTAAGTCATCGTTAGTCGTTACATGTAAATGTTGTTTTGAAACCTTTAGGTTAACGATATTGTTAAATGTTGTTAACCCAATGTTTATAATATCAAAAGAGATTTTAAATTATTATATTATCATGATATTATGATGTACGAATATCTCTTAATATGATATATATACATTAAATGTCGTTACAACGATAATCGTTACATATATGTCTCGTTTCAAAATCATTAAGTTAGTAGTCTTGTTTTTACATATGTAGTTCATTGTTAATATACTTAATGATATGTTTACTTATCATAATATCATGTTAACTATATATATAACCATATATATGTCATCATATAGTTTTTACAAGTTTTAACGTTCGTGAATCACCGGTCAACTTGGGTGGTTAATTGTCTATATGAAACATATTTCAATTAATCAAGTCTTAACAAGTTTGATTGCTTAACATGTTGGAAACATTTAATCATGTAAATATCAATCTCAATTAATATATATAAACATGGAAAAGTTCGGGTCACTACAGTACCTACCCGTTAAATAAATTTCGTCCCGAAATTTTAAGCTGTTGAAGGTGTTGACGAATCTTCTGGAAATAGATGCGGGTATTTCTTCTTCATCTGATCTTCACGCTCTCAGGTGAACTCGGGTCCTCTACTAGCATTCCATCGAACCTTAACAATTGGTATCTTGTTTTGCTTAAGTCTTTTAACCTCACGATCCATTATTTCGACGGGTTCTTCGATGAATTGAAGTTTTACGTTGATTTGGATTTCATCTAACGGAATAGTGAGATCTTCTTTAGCAAAACATTTCTTCAAATTCGAGACGTGGAAAGTGTTATGTACAGCCGCGAGTTGTTGAGGTAACTCAAGTCGGTAAGCTACTGGTCCGACACGATCAATAATCTTGAATGGTCCAATATACCTTGGATTTAATTTCCCTCGTTTACCAAATCGAACAACGCCTTTCCAAGGTGCAACTTTAAGCATGACCATCTCTCCAATTTCAAATTCTATATCTTTCCTTTTAATGTCAGCGTAGCTCTTTTGTCGACTTTGGGCGGTTTTCAACCGTTGTTGAATTTGGATGATCTTCTCGGTAGTTTCTTGTATAATCTTCGGACCCGTAATCTGTCTATCCCCCACTTCACTCCAACAAATCGGAGACCTGCACTTTCTACCATAAAGTGCTTCAAACGGCGCCATCTCAATGCTTGAATGGTAGTTGTTGTTGTAGGAAAATTCTGCTAATGGTAGATGTCGATCCCAACTGTTTCCGAAATCAATAACACATGCTCGTAGCATGTCTTCAAGCGTTTGTATCGTCCTTTCGCTCTGCCCATCAGTTTATGGATGATAGGCAGTACTCATGTCTAGACGAGTTCCTAATGCTTGCTGTAATGTCTGCCAGAATCTTGAAATAAATCTGCCATCCCTATCAGAGATAATAGAGATTGGTATTCCATGTCTGGAGATAACTTCCTTCAAATACAGTCGTGCTAACTTCTCCATCTTGTCATCTTCTCTTATTGGCAAGAAGTGTGCTGATTTGGTGAGACGATCAACTATTACCCAAATAGTATCAAAACCACTTGCAGTCCTTGGCAATTTAGTGATGAAATCCATGGTAATGTTTTCCCATTTCCATTCCGGGATTTCGGGTTGTTGAAGTAGACCTGATGGTTTCTGATGCTCAGCTTTGACCTTAGAACACGTCAAACATTCTCCTACGTATTTAGCAACATCGGCTTTCATACCCGGCCACCAAAAATGTTTATTGAGATCCTTGTACATCTTCCCCGTTCCAGGATGTATTGAGTATCTGGTTTTATGAGCTTCTCTAAGTACCATTTCTCTCATATCTCCAAATTTTGGTACCCAAATCCTTTCAGCCCTATACCGGGTTCCGTCTTCCCGAATCTTAAGATGTTTCTCCGATCCTTTGGGTATTTCATCCTTTAAATTTCCCTCTTTTAAAACTCCTTGTTGCACCTCCTTTATTTGAGTAGTAAGGTTATTATGAATCATTATATTCATAGATTTTACTCGAATGGGTTCTCTGTCCTTCCTGCTCAAGGCATCGGCTACCACATTTGCCTTCCCCGGGTGGTAACGAATCTCAAAGTCGTAATCATTCAATAATTCAATCCACCTACGCTGCCTCATATTCAGTTGTTTCTGATTAAATATGTGTTGAAGACTTTTGTGGTCGGTATATATAATACTTTTGACCCCATATAAGTAGTGCCTCCAAGTCTTTAATGCAAAAACAACCGTGCCTAATTCCAAATCATGCGTCGTATAATTTTGTTCGTGAATCTTCAATTGTCTAGACGCATAAGCAATCACCTTCGTTCGTTGCATTAATACACAACCAAGACCTTGCTTTGATGCGTCACAATAAATCACAAAATCATCATTCCCTTCAGGCAATGACAATATAGGTGCCGTAGTTAGCTTTTTCTTCAATAACTGAAACGCTTTCTCTTGTTCATCATTCCATTCAAATTTCTTCCCTTTATGCGTTAATGCAGTCAAGGGTTTTGCTATTCTGGAAAAGTCTTGGATGAACCTTCTGTAGTAACCAGCTAGTCCTAAAAACTGGCGTATGTGTTTCGGAGTTTTCGGGGTTTCCCACTTTTCAACAGTTTCTATCTTTGCCGGATCCACCTTAATACCTTCTTTGTTCACTATGTGACCGAGGAATTGAACTTCTTCCAACCAAAATGCACACTTTGAAAACTTAGCGTACAATTCTTCCTTCCTCAATACTTCTAACACCTTTCTCAAATGTTCACCGTGTTCTTGGTCATTCTTTGAGTAAATAAGTATGTCATCAATGAAAACAATGACAAACTTGTCAAGGTATGGTCCACACACTCGGTTCATAAGGTCCATGAACACAGCTGGTGCATTAGTTAAACCAAACGGCATGCCCATAAACTCGTAATGACTGTAACGTGTTCTGAAAGCAGTCTTTGGAATATCATCTTCTTTCACCCGTATTTGATGATACCCGGAACGTAAGTCAATCTTTGAATAAACAGACGAGCCTTGTAGTTGATCAAATAAGTCGTCGATTCTTGGTAGTGGGTAGCGGTTCTTGATGGTAAGTTTGTTCAACTCTCGGTAGTCGATACACAACCTGAATGTACCATCTTTCTTCTTGACAAACAAAACAGGAGCTCCCCACGGTGATGTGCTTGGTCGAATGAAACCACGCTCTAAAAGTTCTTGTAATTGGCTTTGCAGTTCTTTCATCTCGCTGGGTGCGAGTCTGTAAGGAGCACGAGCTATTGGTGCAGCTCCTGGTACAAGATCTATTTGAAATTCAACGGATCGATGTGGGGGTAATCCTGGTAATTCTTTCGGAAATACATCAGGAAATTCTTTTGCAATGGGAACATCATTGATGCTCTTTTCTTCAGTTTGTACTTTCTCGACGTGTGCTAGAACAGCATAGCAACCTTTTCTTATTAGTTTTTGTGCCTTCAAATTACTAATAAGATGTAGCTTCGTGTTGCCCTTTTCTCCGTACACCATTAAGGGTTTTCCTTTTTCTCGTATAATGCGAATTGCATTTTTGTAACAAACGATCTCTGCTTTCACTTCTTTCAACCAGTCCATACCGATTATCACATCAAAACTCCCTAACTCTACTGGTATCAAGTCAATCTTAAATGTTTCGCTAACCAGTTTAATTTCTCGATTCCGACATATATTATCTGCTGAAATTAATTTACCATTTGCTAATTCGAGTAAAAATTTACTATCCAAAGGCGTCAATGGACAACTTAATTTAGCACAAAAATCTCTACTCATATAGCTTCTATCCGCACCCGAATCAAATAAAACGTAAGCAGATTTATTGTCAATAAGAAACGTACCTGTAACAAGCTTCGGGTCTTCCTGTGCCTCTGCCGCATTAATATTGAAAACTCTTCCGCGGCCTTGTCCATTCGTGTTCTCCTGGTTCGGGCAATTTCTAATAATGTGGCCTGGTTTTCCACATTTATAACAAACTACATTGGCATAACTTGCTCCGACACTACTTGCTCCGCCATTACTCGTTCTGACACCATTTGTTCCTTTCGTTCTATTAACCCCTGGTCCGTAGACCTCACACTTCGCCGCGCTATGACCATTTCTTTTACACTTGTTGCAAAATTTGGTGCAGAACCCCGAGTGATACTTTTCACACCTTTGGCATAGCTGCTTCTTATTGTTGTTGTTGAGGTTATTATTGTGTTGGGATGATTGTTGTAGTTGCTGCTGTTGTTGTTGTTGTTGTTGTTGTTGTTGTTGTTGGGCCGTTTGTTGTAGTTGCGATTGATGTTGCGATTGTTGGGATAATTGTTGCGATTATTGTTGTAATTGCTGTTGTTGTTGTATTGGTGATTCTTATCACCGTTTTCCTCCCACTTTCTTTTGACTTGCTTCACATTGGCCTCTTCAGCAGTCTGTTCTTTAATTCTTTCTTCAATCTGGTTCGCTAGTTTGTGAGCCATTCTACATGCCTGTTGTATGGAGGCGGGCTCGTGTGAACTTATATCTTCTTGGATTCTTTCCGATAATCCTTTCACAAACGCGTCGATCTTCTCTTCCTCATCTTCGAATGCTCCCGGACACAATAGGCACAATTCTGTGAATCGTCTTTCGTACGTGGTAATATCAAATCCTTGGGTTCGTAACCCTCTAAGTTCTGTCTTGAGCTTATTGACCTCGGTTCTGGGACGGTACTTCTCGTTCATCAAGTGCTTGAATGCTGACCACGGTAGTGCATAAGCATCATCTTGTCCCACTTGCACTAGATAGGTATTCCACCATGTTAACGCAGAACCTGTAAAGGTATGCGTAGCGTACTTCACTTTGTCCTCTTCAGTACACTTACTTATGGCAAACACCGATTCGACCTTCTCGGTCCACCGTTTCAATCTGATCGGTCCTTCGGTTCCATCAAATTCCAAAGGTTTGCAGGCAGTGAATTCTTTGTAGGTGCATCCTACACGATTTCCTCTACTGCCAGATCCAAGGTTATTGTTGGTATGTAGCGCAGCCTGTACTGCGGCTATGTTTGAAGCTAGAAAAGTACGGAATTCCTCTTCATTCATATTCACGGTGTGTCGAGTAGTTGGTGCCATTTCCTTCAAAATAGTCAAATGGAACAAGTTAATCATACAGAATATTAAGAGTAGTTAATAGTATTTCGTAGCATAATATGAACTCATTTATAAAAGCTTTTTCTTCATATTAGCGTTTTATAAGTTTAAATTCGGGTAGTACCTACCCGTTAAGTTCATACTTAGTAGCTAATATACAATTCAACTACTACAATTCTATATGAAAAACTGATTATAATAATATTTCGCGTTCAAACTTTTACACAATATTTTACAAACTTACAATACCGCTTATTTTACATATAGCATGAAATATAGCGCACAATAAATTTGATACAAGATGGTTGTGAAGATAATTCTAGCTAGTACACAAGTCGTTCAGCAAAGGCAATAAAGACACGTAATTCATACGTCCAGAAACAAGTCATGCATTCTGGTTTTACTAGGATTACTTCCCATCCTTGATCTTGTGGAACATAACCATTATGGCCGTTGATAAAACAGCGTGTTGTAACATCGTCAAAGGGACGAGGGTTACGTAATGTCCAACAGTCCCGTAACAATCTAAAAACCTCATTTCTTACCCCAATTACCGACTCCGTCACTTGTGGGAACGTTCTGTTTAATAGTTGTAGCCCGATGTTCTTGTTCTCACTTTGGTGAGAAGCGAACATTACTAATCCGTAAGCATAACATGCTTCTTTATGTTGCATGTTAGCCGCTTTTTCTAAATCACGAAGTCCTATATTCGGATATACTGAGTCAAAATAATTTCTTAACCCGTTGCGTAAAATAGCATTTGGGTTCCCCGCAATATATGCGTCAAAGTAAACACATCGTAACTTATGGATTTCCCAATGTGATATCCCCCATCTTTCGAACGAAAGCCTTTTATAAACCAAGGAATTCTTGGAACGTTCTTCGAATGTCTTACAAACTGATCTCGCCTTAAATAGTTGTGCCGAAGAATTCTGACCGACTCTAGACAAGATTTCATCAATCATGTTTCCAGGTAGGTCTCTTAAAATATTGGGTTGTCTATCCATTTTGTGTTTTTATACTGTAAAATAGACAAGAGTTAGATTCATACAAAAAATACTTATTAATACAAGCAATTTTTACATATATCATAAAGCATAAGCACACTATATTACATATATTACACCACACGAATACAACTATCTTATTCCGACTCGCTTGTTTCTTCTTCTTCGGTTTTGGATCATTTTGCCAAGTTCCTAGGGATATATGATGTTCCCCTAATACGAGCCATCGTTGTCCACATTGGTTTAGAAAAACCTGGTGGTTTAGAGGTTCCCGGGTCATTGTTACAACTTAAGTACTTCGGGGGTTTACGATAAATATAAAGTCCATCGGGGCTGGAATTAGATTTCTGTATTTTTATGCCCTTTCTCTTATTATTTTCTTTTGCCTTTTTAAATTCAGTTGGGGTAATTTCTATAACATCATCGGAATTCTCGTCGGAATCCGATTCATCGGAGAATTGGTAATCCTCCCAATATTTTGCTTCCTTGGCGGAAACACCATTGACCATAATTAACCTTGGTCGGTTGGTTGAGGAGTTTCTTTTACTTAACCGTTTTATTATTTCCCCCACCGGTTCTATTTCTTCATCCGGTTCCGATTCTTCTTCCGGTTCCGATTCTTCTTCCGGTTCCGACTCTTCTTCCAGTTCCTCTTCGGGAACTTGTGAATCAGTCCACGAATCATTCCAATTTACATTTGACTCTTCATTATTATTAGGTGAGTCAATGGGACTTGTTCTAGAGGTAGACATCTATCACATAATATCAAACGCGTTAAGAGATTAATATATCACATAATATTCATATGTTAAAAATATATAGTTTCCAACAAAATTTGTTAAGCAATCATTTTTCAAGTAAACACGGTCGAAGTCCAGACTCACTAATGCATCCTAACAAACTCGATAAGACACACTAATGCAAAATTCTGGTTCTCTAAGACCAACGCTCTGATACCAACTGAAATGTCCCGTTCTTATTGATTAAAAACGTTCCATATTAATTGATTTCGTTGCGAGGTTTTGACCTCTATATGAGACGTTTTTCAAAGACTGCATTCATTTTAAAACAAACCATAACCTTTATTTCATCAATAAAGGTTTAAAAAGCTTTACGTAGATTATCAAATAATGATAATTTAAAATATCCTGTTTACACACGACCATTACATAATGGTTTACAATACAAATATGTTACAACAAAATAAGTTTCTTGAATGCAGTTTTTACACAATATCATACAAGCGTGGACTCCAAATCTTGTCCTTATTTAAGTATGCGACAGCGGAAGCTCTTAATAATCACCTGAGAATAAACATGCTTAAAACGTCAACAAAAATGTTAGTGAGTTATAGGTTTAACCTATATATATCAAATCATAATAATAGACCACAAGATTTCATATTTCAATACACATCCCAGACATAGAGATAAAAGTCATTCATATGGTGAACACCTGGTAACCGACATTAACAAGATGCATATATAAGAATATCCCCATCATTCCGGGACACCCTTCGGATATGATATAAATTTCGAAGTACTAAAGCATCCGGTACTTTGGATGGGGTTTGTTAGGCCCAATAGATCTATCTTTAGGATTCGCGTCAATTAGGGTGCCTGTTCCCTAATTCTTAGATTACCAGACTTAATAAAAAGGGGCATATTCGATTTTGATAATTCAACCATAGAATGTAGTTTCACGTACTTGTGTCTATTTTGTAAATCATTTATAAAACCTGCATGTATTCTCATCCCAAAAATATTAGATTTTAAAAGTGGGACTATAACTCACTTTCACAGATTTTTACTTCGTCGAGAAGTAAGACTTGGCCACTGGTTGATTCACGAACCTATAACAATATATACATATATATCAAAGTATGTTCAAAATATATTTACAACACTTTTAATATATTTTGATGTTTTAAGTTTATTAAGTCAGCTGTCCTCGTTAGTAACCTACAACTAGTTGTCCACAGTTAGATGTACAGAAATAAATTAATAAATATTATCTTGAATCAATCCACGACCCAGTGTATACGTATCTCAGTATTGATCACAACTCAAACTATATATATTTTGGAATCAACCTCAACCCTGTATAGCTAACTCCAACATTCACATATAGAGTGTCTATGGTTGTTCCGAAATATATATAGATGTGTCGACATGATAGGTCGAAACATTGTATACGTGTCTATGGTATCTCAAGATTACATAATATACAATACAAGTTGATTAAGTCATGGTTGGAATAGATTTGTTACCAATTTTCACGTAGCTAAAATGAGAAAAATTATCCAATCTTGTTTTACCCATAACTTCTTCATTTTAAATCCGTTTTGAATGAATCAAATTGCTATGGTTTCATATTGAACTCTATTTTATGAATCTAAACAGAAAAAGTATAGGTTTATAGTCGGAAAAATAAGTTACAAGTCGTTTTTGTAAAGGTAGTCATTTCAGTCGAAAGAACGACGTCTAGATGACCATTTTAGAAAACATACTTCCACTTTGAGTTTAATCATAATTTTTGGATATAGTTTCATGTTCATAATAAAAATCATTTTCTCTGAATAACAACTTTTAAATCAAAGTTTATCATAGTTTTTAATTAACTAACCCAAAACAGCCCGCGGTGTTACTACGACGGCGTAAATCCGGTTTTACGGTGTTTTTCGTGTTTCCAGGTTTTAAATCATTAAGTTAGAATATCATATAGATATAGAACATGTGTTTAGTTGATTTTAAAAGTCAAGTTAGAAGGATTAACTTTTGTTTGCGAACAAGTTTAGAATTAACTAAACTATGTTCTAGTGATTACAAGTTTAAACCTTCGAATAAGATAGCTTTATATGTATGAATTGAATGATGTTATGAACATCATTACTACCTTAAGTTCCTTGGATAAACCTACTGGAAAAGAGAAAAATGGATCAAGCTTCAACGGATCCTTGGATGGCTCGAAGTTCTTGAAGCAGAATCATGACACGAAAACAAGTTCAAGTAAGATCATCACTTGAAATAAGATTGTTATAGTTACAGAAATTGAATCAAAGTTTGAATATGATTATTACCTTGTATTAGAATGATAACCTACTGTAAGAAATAAAGATTTCTTGAGGTTGGATGATCACCTTACAAGATTGGAAGTGAGCTAGCAAACTTGAAAGTATTCTTGATTTTATGTAACTAGAACTTGTAGAATTTATGAAGAACACTTAGAACTTGAAGATAGAACTTGAGAGAGATCAATTAGATGAAGAAAATTGAAGAATGAAAGTGTTTGTAGGTGTTTTTGGTCGTTGGTGTATGGATTAGATATAAAGGATATGTAATTTTGTTTTCATGTAAATAAGTCATGAATGATTACTCATATTTTTGTAATTTTATGAGATATTTCATGCTAGTTGCCAAATGATGGTTCCCACATGTGTTAGGTGACTCACATGGGCTGCTAAGAGCTGATCATTGGAGTGTATATACCAATAGTACATACATCTAAAAGCTGTGTATTGTACGAGTACGAATACGGGTGCATACGAGTAGAATTGTTGATGAAACTGAACGAGGATGTAATTGTAAGCATTTTTGTTAAGTAGAAGTATTTTGATAAGTGTCTTGAAGTCTTTCAAAAGTGTATGAATACATATTAAAACACTACATGTATATACATTTTAACTGAGTCGTTAAGTCATCGTTAGTCGTTACATGTAAATGTTGTTTTGAAACCTTTAGGTTAACGATATTGTTAAATGTTGTTAACCCAATGTTTATAATATCAAAAGAGATTTTAAATTATTATATTATCATGATATTATGATGTACGAATATCTCTTAATATGATATATATACATTAAATGTCGTTACAACGATAATCGTTACATATATGTCTCGTTTCAAAATCATTAAGTTAGTAGTCTTGTTTTTACATATGTAGTTCATTGTTAATATACTTAATGATATGTTTACTTATCATAATATCATGTTAACTATATATATAACCATATATATGTCATCATATAGTTTTTACAAGTTTTAACGTTCGTGAATCACCGGTCAACTTGGGTGGTTAATTGTCTATATGAAACATATTTCAATTAATCAAGTCTTAACAAGTTTGATTGCTTAACATGTTGGAAACATTTAATCATGTAAGTATCAATCTCAATTAATATATATAAACATGGAAAAGTTTGGGTCACTACAGTATTTTGGGTCGTTGTGGGCCCGGTGTTGTAAAACTCGGTGTTATCATGGAAAACTCTTAGTTTTAATTACATATTGTGAAAGTGGTTTGGTTTAAAGGTGTCGGGAAGCGGGATTTTCGCCCGCGTGTATAAGAAAAACTGATCAGGACTTTTTAGTACAACTGGACGCCGTCTCAGATGGCTGGACGCCATCCTGGTCTTCACGACTGGACGCCGTCCAGATAGCTGGACGCCGTCCAGATGAACTGTCCCAGAAATTTTTTTTTAGCACGTTTTTGGATGGATAACGGGTTGGGTCGTTACAAGTGGTATCAGAGCATGGTCTAAGGGATTTAGGTGACTTGAGATAGGTGCCTAGACTTAGACTTTTGTGTGTGCTTATTTGTTGCTGGACTTGTAGGAGTACGGGCCGGAATGGGTTATAGTTAGTGCCTTGTTTATAGGTGGACTAACGTTTATATTAGTAATACGGATATTATTAATATGTTATTGTGTGTGATATTAATTCTCGCGTGTGTTTATATCGCGTAGAATTTTGTTGTGTTTGTTTATATCATCGAGCGAAGCGGTCGTTGTACTAACAAGTTGATACGACGTGTGTGCATAATAAGGACTTGCAAACCTTATTACGGGTGCAAATCGTGTCTAACAAGTGATGTACGACGAGTGTTTAGCAAGATGGGGCGGTGTTGTGTGTGCTTTATACGTTCGTGATCTAATCGCTTTGCATTCCTTAGAATGGCGACGGGAAACGGGATCGATACGAACGATGTGGAGTTTAACGCTAGAGTTGCGGCCGCCGTTGCGGAGCAAGTGGGTGCGTTACGAGAAGAAATGGATAGGAAGTATTCCGAACTTCAAAGTTGTGGTGATATGGAGCGTTGTCTTAAGAGCTTCATGAGAACTAAACCCCCGATGTATGTCGGGAAACTGGATCCTTTGGTGAGCACAACTTGGATCTCGGATGTCGAAGGGTGATTTCGTACTATTGAATGCCCTCTCGAGAAGAGGACAAGACTCGCTACTAGTTTGTTGCGGGGTAGGGCGAAGGATTGGTTGGATGGTAAGATTGATCTTGTTGGTGGTGAGCCGTTTATGGCTTTATCGTGGGACGAGTTTAAGGAGAAATTCTTCGAGGAATTTTGGACTTCAGCCGATTTGTCGGAATTGCGTAATGAGTTGAAAAATTTGCAACAGGGTTCTATGGATTTGAATACTATCAAGACGACCTTTATGGCGAAGGCTCGTTTTTGTCCAGAGTATTTGGGGAATGATTGTTTGTTGATGGAAGATTTCTATCGGACCTTGAATGATGACTTGAAGAGTAAAATTAGCCGGGGTCAAGCGAAATCGTTTGCGGAATTATTCGCCTTGGCTAGAGGTTTCGAGTCGTATTCACGATCCAAGAAGAGTGAACCTTCAAGTGAAAGAAGGGTTGTTTCGTATGGTGCTCTGAGTAAGAGGACTAAGGGTCCGAGTGTGAGCACGGGTGGTACACGGATTGGTATATCAGATTCTAGTGCGTCTAGATGTTACAATTGTTGCATGAGGGGTCACAAGTATTGGGAATGTTCGGTACCAAAGGGTGATGACATGGTGTGCTTCAATTGCCAAGAAGAAGGACATCGTAAGTCGGAATGTCCCAAGTTAGCGGGGACGGGTGCGGCAAGGAGACGTTAAGGTATGTTTCATTTTAATAAATATGTCCTTTGATTATTTATTAAGTGCCGTTTGAATTTGAGTTGATTAAATGCCTTGTGTTGTGCATATTGTTGTTATGGGTGACGTTCCTAATGGAAGTACCCTATGGTGACATTTGATTGTCGGGCGAAGGGCGTAAGACTTGGTGCAACCAAGCATTCCTTAGTATTTGGGAAATGTATCTACCAAGCCATGGGAATGGGTTTTGGTGTTCGGTTGTTAAGCGCGTGTTCGCTTTTGTGTTGGAGTTGATGAACCATGAGGTTCGACGGGTGGGATGAAAACTTTGAGATCGAGTGTTTTGGATCTCGATGTATGTTGGTAAAGGAGTCTACGTGACGCGACATTAGGTGCCTCTTTTATACCTACTAGTGTGGTGTTCGACTCCGATTGTGTTGTGGTTACATTGTACTTAGGGTACCGAGGTGAAACCACTGGGTACATGAGTGACTAGGTGAAGTTGACAAACTATATCAATTGGATGATTGCGAGAGTAGAGTTTGTGTAATTTGCGGTACACTTTTCGTTCGAAGCGTTTAAGGATTGGTTGAAATCCTTCGTGTGCTCAAGGTTGGAGCAAGATGTGGTGATGGGTCGTGTGAACCCAATTGTTTATAAAGTATACCTTTGGTAGCATTGTACAGTTGTACAAGATGCGGCAATGGAACGTAGTTCCAAGTGGGGGAGTTACACTCCCGCACGAGGAAGTTCTAGTCTGAGATTTCGGATGACGTTTTTAGTAGATTCGAAAATTTTGTTGGGACCTAGTTTTGGTCGATTTGTGGTAGAGTACAATTTCGGTTAAATTGTACTTATGATTTTGGATTATATTATCACCGAAGTGGTAATGTGGTAAATCTAATTGAAAGATAATGGACGTGTTTGGCGAGCAAGGTGAAATCCCTCGGTTAAGGGATGTGTGTGTCGGGTTCTCTTTTGGGGAATTATTGTTTTGTGCCTATGTTTGATATAGGTGGTTCTTGCTCGATTGTGTGAATGGTTAGTGGTATCCGTTAGGATTCACTATGGCGTAGTAGAGCGCGATGTTACGCTACTCGTTGTTCGAGGCCAAAAGGGCATTGATTGGTGAAGCATGACCTTCGGGGTCCGCTGACTTCATCATGGGATTATTGATTGGTGAAACATGACCTTCGGGGTCCGCTGACTTCATCATGGGATTATTGATTGGTGAAGCATGACCTTCGGGGTCCGCTGACTTCATCATGGGATTATTGATTGGTGAAGCATGACCTCCGGGGTCCGCTGACTTCATCATGGGAATATGTGTTATATCGGTGAAGCATGACTTTCGGGGTCCGCTGACTTCATCCGGTGTTGAGTTGTGAAGTGGATCTCGTGTAGTTCGGATTCACGATGACGCGTGTAGTTCGGTCATCTTATTGTGGAAGTGAATCGCGTGTAGTTCGGATTCACCAATGACTAGTGTGGTTTCGGTCATTGTATTGAGGAGTGAGTCTCGTGTAGTTCGGATTCACAAATGACTCGTGTAGTTCGGTCATTCCTTTGGGATAGTGACTCTCGTGTAGTTCGGATTCACTATGGCGCGTGTAGTTCGGCCAATCCCGTTTGTTGTTGCGAGGAAGGTAGTGAGTCGCGTGTAGTTCGGATTCACTAAGGCGCGTGTGTTTTCGGCCAGCCTTCATGTTGGTTGATCTATTGGTTGTTTTATACACCAATGGTGGGGTCGTAAGGACCGTGTTGTGTGATCTATCGGTTGTTTATACACCGATGGTGGGGTCGTAAGGACCATGTTGTGTGAACTATCGGTTGATTTATACACCGATGGTGGGGTCGTGAGAACCATGTTGTAGGATTAGTGATGCGACAGCCGTGCTTCGCTCACATGTTGTTACGGGTGTGACGATTGTCAATTTTGGTACACCTTTGGATTAGCGTTGCCATAGTCATTTTGGGCGCTATCGGTTTTAACCGTTTGTTATGATGTTACGGTAGTTGCGTATGGGTCGTATTGCGCACTACAAGGGATGTTTAGTGATTGGTGTTATCCGTAAGTATTCGTTTGGTTCGGTCGCCATCGTTTCGTGTTTTTGACCTTAGGCTGACTTGGTTACTTTTAGCATTGTACTCGGTAAGGGTACGCTAGGGGATTGATATCTCGGTTCGAGATTGGTTGAGTTCTTCCCGATGTGAGAGATTGAGTAAGGTTTTAACGCTCGGATTGTGATTTGATAAATCGCGGGTAACGATTTAGTTGTTAAAGGATGATTCATTGGGAAGAATTGCCTAGGAAAGTCGGATAGGGACTTATGTTCGAGGACCGTTGGGTGTGGTCCGTTCGGTTAAATGACGAAGATCACGAGGACGTGATCGATTCTAAGTGGGGGAGAGTTGTAACACCCTGTTTCTGTTTCTGCCTTTTCAGTGTTTGGGACGCCGTCCATAATGGGGGACGCCGTCCAGCAGTGAAGAACTGGACGCCGTCCAGAATGTTGGACGCCGTCCAATTTGTCTGACGGGCCAGCTGTTTTACTTTGAGATATTTAGAGGGGAAAAATGGTATTTTCACATGTGGAATGAGTTAAGGCCACAAGATCAGTTCAAGGAGCCTTATTTGCTCCACTAACACCCACACAAACCCTCTCATCTTGTTCTAGTGAGAGAGTAAGAGTTTAGAGAGAGAGGTTGATTTGGAGAAGGAGTCGGATTCTCACCAAAGCTCGGGTTCTAAAGTTGTTCATCTCACTCCTAGCTACGTTTTGGTAGTATTGGTAGGCTCAAACTCCGAATTTCATTTGTTAGATTTGATATTCAAGTTAGGGTTTGAGCTAGTTTGTTGTGAAACCCTCTTAGATGATGAAATGGGTTTATGGTGACTAGTTATTCTTGTCACTTGGCGGGTTTTGGGTTGGTTGGCGATTTGGCCTTGATTAGGCTTTGATCTTGAGTATTAATCACTAGGTTTAGTGATTATGGAAGTGTTGGAACACTTTTGGGTGTGTTTGGTTACCTAATTTTGAAATGGGTCAAATTAGGATTTTGGTGTCAAAATGGGTAAGACACGTGTTTAACACTTGTGTTCGGGCTTAATCGGTGTGTTAGGACCATTTTCACTCGTGTTAGTGAATGTTGGTTAGTTTGGGCGCGGTTTGTGCTTGGAAGTGCATTTGGGTCGAAATTGCACTAAGTGTCAATTGGGTTGGTTTGTAAGTCCACCCTAATTGTATTGTTTGTATTGTGATAATGGAATAGGTACATTCCATCGGCGAGTTGCGAATTATTCGGTGGCATTCTTCAAGGCGATAAGGTGAGTGTTAATATCCTATGTACATGTGTATGTGTAGGATGAGTGCGGGTCGGGTGAAGTGGTTCTCGGTTATAGAGCTCACTTCAGATATAGGTGGATTTGATGGACTTGCGTTTAGGTCCAATTGGCATGGTTGTGCGTTTTGGTTGACCACCTTTGGCGAGGTACACGTTTTGTGTGTACGTTATCACACGTGTTTTTGATGTGGAGTATATAACCCCAATGGCGAAGGGTTGATATTGTTGTGTTGTGGATAACCCCGATGTGGTGGATTTTATAATCCAGTGACCGTGGGTTTTGAATTGTGAAAGTGGATCTCGTGTAGTTCGGATTCACGATGACGCGTGTAGTTCGGTCATCTTATCGGAAGTGAATCTCGTGTAGTTCGGATTCACTGTGACGCGTGTAGTTCGGTCATCTTATCGAGGTAGTGATCTCGTGTAGTTCGGATTACTAAGGCTCGTGTAGATCGGCCAACCTCGATGTTGTCTTGTTGAAGATAGTAATCTCTTGTGGTTTCGGATTACTAAGCCTCGTGTAGTTCGGCCAATCTTCATTGTGATATTCGGTTTTCGGTATTGGGTTAAGTGGTTAACCTTGGGCGTATCTATATTGTTATATATTAATGCATTGTTGTGATGTAGCTAACCCTCCGGGTGTAGCTTATTGGCGTTGTTCACCTCGTCGTTGGTGAACTTATATTTTGTTGATGTACCTTTAGCTCGTTGCTTAGTGATTGTACGGTATGCTTAGTTTAGCTTGCCTTTATGCTTGGATGCTCCGGTATGCGGTATTTGATTATTTGTGTGGCGTGTCCATTTTATGCATATATATGTATGTAGTATATTATCATTCACTAAGCATTAGCTTACCCTCTCGTTGTTGATATTTTTATAGATTGTATGGATGCGGTGGCTCGGGTAAGCGCGGGAACTAGTGGACTTACGTATTTTGCTTTAGAAGACTTGCTTTTGGATTTGATTAGGATTGGGTAGCGTATCCCAATCACTATGCTCGGTCTATGTTTTGAATTAAACTAAATGGGTCGAAATGGGCACTTGTGGTATTTTGGGTTGTTGTGGGCCCGGTGTTGTAAAACTCGGTGTTATCATGGAAAACTCTTAGTTTTAATTATTATAACATATTGTGAAAGTGTTTTGGTTTAAAGGTGTCGGGAAGCGGGATTTTCGCCCGCGTGTATAAGAAAAACTGATCAGAATTTTTTAGTACAACTGGACGCCGTCCCAGATGGCTGGACGCCGTCCTGGTCTTAATGACTGGACGCCGTCCAGATAGCTGGACGCCGTCCAGATAGCTGGACGCCGTCCAGATAGCTGGACGCCGTCCAGATGAACTGTCCCAGAATTTTTTTTTTTTTAGCACGTTTTTGGATGGATAACGGGTTGGGTCGTTACAAATAATTACAAATATTCATCTCTGAACTCGAACTCACAATCTTTTGATTGAAGAGACTCGTTGATACCGCTAGGGCAATTGGCCTTCTATTAAAGAAAAGAGACATTAGATTATTCCTAATACGGCGTCAATTTCTTCCGTCAAATGACATGTAATCCAAGGTAACCTCTTTGACACCCCCGACGCCCGTAACGGGGCATCAAAATTTGACGGAAAGGGCGTCAGTCATAAATATCTACCGAATTAAAAAGCGTGTCAAATTTTGCTCAGCTAATCAGATTTCACCATTAATTATTGTTAAGGTCGAAATATTTACGGTCAAAGTTGAGAAAGAAAGACTTTAAAAGTCAAATGTGAACACTTATAATAGAACGAAAGGAGTAATACCTTTTATAACTAAATACCAATAATAATTTATCGTATCACCTGCCACAAATTTAATATTCAAATAGACACTTCCCTTTAAAAAACTTCACTTCGTGATCTTCTCAAATCACCAAAAAGTACTTAACATACTTTTGACGTCATAGTTAGATAGTGAGAGTTCAGAACAATCTTAGTAATTCAACTTCTACATACCTTCATTATGAGTTCAACTAGTAATGCAAAATGTACAACTACTGTTAATAACACCCTCACTCCTCCAAGTGAGTGAAAATATCAATGTTAAAACTACTAGATTTGAAACAAAAATATTTTAATTCTAATATGTAGAGTAAAAGTAAAATGGGAAAATTCAATTGCTTGCTTCAACGGCATTCTGCTATAAATAACAACAGCTGAATTTAAGGCAAGGTTGTTTTGGGTAGTAAATTATTCAATAATTACTTATCAGAATCAGATGCTACCTTTGTATTGTATGTTTACACAAGCGGGGTCCATGTAATTACGTATAGTTTCCACTCTATAAAATTGTCTTTAGATACCAATCTACCATATCCATAGAACTATTTATTAGATCACTATAAAGTTAATGTATTAACATCATCGTTATTTCATTATTTAATTCTTATCATACACTCAAAATTTAAAACATTTCACTTTCAATCATGACGTGCTATTTTCACATCACATGGATCCACCAAATTAATCAATTAAACCAAGCTAAAATAATAATGCAATATACAAGCAGAGGCGGATCTACTTGAGAGTGAGTGATAACACGTGCTACCACTGAAATAAACTCAGACAGTGTAAAAATTTGAGAATTTTTGTTAGTGACACCATTGGATTTGGTGGATTTTTCGTGTGCTACCAGTGGACTTTTGGTGGATTTTAATGGAGAGAGGGAAAGTGAAATATGTAACAGGCCGGGTGTGAGGTTGAGGAAGATGGTGGATAAATATGTACTAACTAATAAGCATATTGTATAAGTCTTTTAAAAATTGACCCAATCTTTACTTTTTTTTTAGAACGACAGAAAAAATAAATAGAACTAGCAAGACGCTAGAAAAACATTACAAACAGTTCGTGGGATTTTGGAGCCACACGTTCCAATTAACCATCTTTTTCTTATATCTAGAATACAACCAATCAAAAGCATATAAAACAATATGGTCTAGGATGTGACTTTTCTTAAGCTTGGATGTGTTAAACACAGAGTCGTTCCTGAACTTCCATAGAGTCCAAAGGGTAGCAATACAAATACATTCCATGACAAGCTTGTGCAGAGGATTAGGAAAATTTGAAGCTAACCAGTTTCGAAGTTCTAACCCGTTCGACCATCTTGATAACGAAAGACCAGTCCACGAAGAGATATAATTCCACACGTCGACAGCAATATGGCACTTGAAGAATAAATGATCTGCTTCTTCAGTCGCGTGGTCACAATGAGCACAAGTTTGGTTCGGTAAATCCACCCCACGGGTCAAAAGACTTGCTTTAAGAGGAAGACGATTTAGTAAAAAGCGCCAAAAGAAAATAAGGACTTTTTTTAGAATCACCTTATTCCAGAACGTGGGTCGAGCTACATCCGTCGAGCTTTCCAGAATGTTTCGAACCGAACGAACAGTAAAATAGTTGCTGCAAGATGAAGACCAACACCACTTATCGTCTTCGTTAGAACATTTTATAAGAGATAACATATCAGAGAGCAAGTTTAATTGAGACATCTCTATGCCACCACGAACCTCTCGCCTCCAATACCAAGACCAACCACTACCATTCCATCTTTCGGCAACAGAACAGGAGTTGTTTGTGTCGAGAACAAATAGACGAGGGAAGGTATCACGTAAGATAACCCCATTATGCCATCGATCATTCCAAAAACTAGTGAGTTTCCCATTCCCGATTTTGATAGCCATAATATCTTCTTTAACAATCTGATTCACATGAAGAGAAACCAAGCAGTTATTAATTTTACTCCAACATCCAGTGCTCTGTCTTGTGATGATCGGGTGGAGACCATCGGTCTGTCTACCATGGATTGCTTCAATTATTTTCACCCATATACGCTTTTTTTCATGCACATATCTCCATCTCCACTTGTAAAGAAGGGCCTTATTTTGAGATTCCAAGCTAACAACTCCAAGACCACCTTTTTCCTTTGATTTTAAGATATCGTCCCATTTTACCCAGTGAATTTTTCTCTCATTTAAATTACCACCCCAGAAGAAATTTGAACGGATAGATTCTAGCCGATTTATCACACTTTTAGGAGCTATAAAGAGTGAAAAGTAGTAAGTGCCAAGGGCCCCTAAAACGGAATTAACTAAAGTAAGGCGACCTCCAAAAGATAGAAGATTGACCTTCCATGAAGCAAGACGCTTCTCCACCTTTTCAATGATCGGGTTCCAATTTTTTATGAGACTCATGTTAGCACCAACCGGGATACCCAAGAATTTAAAAGGGAACGAAGCTTGGGAGCAACCAATATTCGAAGAGACACGATCAAGCTCAGCGGCTGGAATACCGATTCCAAATAAATTTGATTTTTGCAAGTTTATACGCAAACCTGAAACAAAATAAAAGCAACCAAGCAAAGTTATAAGGTTATTAATGTTTGCATCGTTCCACTCTCCCACAAATAAAGCGTCGTCAGCAAAAAAACAATGAGAAAGGTAGCTGCCCACATCTCGTTTTCCTATAAAAATGCCTGAATAACGGTTGGCATCAATCGCATCTTGGATGGCGACATGAAGACCTTCCATACCTATAATAAATAGGAAAGGAGAAAGCGGATCTCCTTGTCTTAGACCACGACCAATAATAAATTCTTCTGTAGGAGACCCGTTTACAAGGATCAAGGCATATGAAGTAGAGAGGCAACCTTTTATCCACATAATCCATCTATTACCAAAACCAAGAAATGAGAGCATAGACAGGATATAGTCCCAACTAATAGAATCAAAAGCTTTTTCAAAGTCTACCTTAAGAAGCATAGCTTTTTTCTTTTTACGCTTACACCAATCTACCGTCTCGTTAATAACTAAAGGACCGTCCAAAATCTGACGACCTCTAATGAAACCCGTTTGTTCCGGGCTAATGATGGTGTCAATCACAGAAGCTAGCCGGTTGGCAAGTAATTTTGCAATAATTTTATATTGAATCCCAATTAAGCTAATTGGACGGTAATCTTTAACGAACAAGGGAGAATCCATCTTCGGGGCTAAAGTGAAAAAGGAGGAGTTACACCCTTTTGGGATGTAGCCAAAGTTATAAAAGTTCTCAATGCAGCTAGCTATATCCATATTTAAGAGCTCCCAAAAATATTTTATAAATCGGAAAGAGAAGCCGTCCGGTCCTGGAGACTTATCATCACCGCAGTCCCATACGGATTTTTTAATTTCAGAGGCTGAGAAGGGAGCTTCCAGGCTAAATAATTGCTTAGGCTGTAATTTCATGAGGTGGGGACTAGGTCTAACGATCTTTACACTCCCAACACGTTTGAACTTTTCTTTGAAGGAGTGGAGGAAGGCGTTTTTAACAGAGTCTGCAGCGGTCTCCCATATACCATTCGACATAATGCCCGGGACAGCAAGTTTCCTTCTTTTAAGCTTGAGCGAAGAATGAAAAAAGGATGAGTTTTCATCGCCAAGTAGAACCCATTGTTTTTTGTTTTTTTGAGCTACATCCATCGTTTCCAGTTTCATCAAATCGGCCAGCCTCTTGACACATTGAATTCGATCAGCTGAGATGGAAAGGGAGTTACCACCGTTATCTAGTTGAGAGTCCAGATCATTGATACGAGAAGTGAGAGTATCAGTTTCAATTTTGTAGGCCCTTTTGTACCCATGATTCCATGCTTTCAGATTAGCCTTGATGAACTTAAGCTTCTCTTTAAAGCGAATGAGAGGGTGTATTCCGGTTAATGAATTAGCATTGTCAAAGACAATACATGCATCCTTAACGACCGAATCAAAGCCATCTCTGTTAAACCACGAGTTGAAAAGTTTAAAGGGAGTGGGACCATAATCCGATTTATCAACTAAAAGCGTTATCGGACAATGATCGGACCACAAGTTTGCAAGAATTCTTCCCACCATGTTCGGCCATGAATCAAGGGTGTTGTTAGACATAAGAAAGCGATCCAACTTTGCTCTATTATTGCAGAACTTGTTTGATCGTGTAAACCTTCTACCACAAAGAGGGACTTCCACCAGGTTCGAATTAGAAATAAAATTGTCAAAATCTCCTGCCGTAAGAGGACAAAAGATAGAGCCCTGACGTTCATGAGCAGCCCGGACAACGTTAAAATCACCAAAAAGTATGAACTCTCCACTGTTGTTGCTCGTATACGTAGAGAGATAGTCCCAGAGACGGTTCTTTTTTAAACGTTGTTGAGGTGCATAAATATTAATAAGGTAACAATTCGAATCTCTACCTATTCTCTGGCCTTCAACAATAAGAACATTTTCAAAAGACAAAATTCTTTTCATAAAGAAACTTATGTTATCCCAAATGGTAAGAATACCTCCTGATCTACCACGAGAACTAGAGCACGCTACTCCGAATTGAGAGTTTCCCCAAAAAGCTTTAACCACGAACAGGTCAAGTTGTGTAAGTTTTGTTTCTTGAATTCCCAGTACAGTTATTTCATGTTCTTGACACAGATTTTTCACCCATTTCTGCTTTTGTATAGATCTCGCTCCTCCTCCAATATTTATTGATAATGTATTCATTACACGGTGTTGGCAACACCCATGCTCGATAGCATACATTTTAGGTCATTTTGGCATCCTTTCATGTCATATCCCAATGAGTTCCCGAACGAGATAAATTTGTCTAAATTTTCTAGTAACACAACATCAGATCGTATGGAAGAAGCAGAAGTATCTTTGTTGTTATTGGGTGTGGAATCTGTAGATGGGGCGGCATCACCATGTGGGACTATGGATTCATGATAACCGGGTGGTTTAGAAAGCGAGCTTGATACATTGGGTGAGGATTTCGTTTCTGCATCTTTTCTTTGAGAGTCGTTTACATTATTCAAGTCATTACACTCCTGATTTAGGTTTGGAGTAGGATCAGGTTTAGGCAAATTAAGCTGCTGATCGTCATTACAATTTAGGTTATTCTGTTTGGGGTCCAAATGGCAGAACGAATCCTGAACAAACTCACCTTGCTCTAAATCCTCCTGATCAGAGTCTGTATTATTCCCATCGTGCATAGAGAGATCATCATCATTTGTGCCTCCTGCAGTAGATTCCGGAATAACATTAAGAATAACAGGATTCCAGTCACCCACTTCTTTTACGAGAACTGAGTACTCCTTTTCATCAACCTCAACTAGTGTTCTTTCGTGAATGAGGTTCAAAGATGTAGTTAAGATACAGACTTTTCCAGTGCCTTTTTTATCATCAATCTCAGTGTCTTGGAATAACACACGTCCAAACCGAAAAGCAATTTTTTCAAAACGCCTCAGCTGTCCAAGCACGAGTAGGAAGACCTGAGATCTCGATCCATATTGCTCTGTCCTTCACATAGAAGGCTTCTGAGAAAGGGATGATGTTAGTAAGGGTGTTGTGAATAGCCAGACATTTCTTAAAATTCCTTACAGTTTCAATGTTTTGAAATTCAATCTAGATCCAGTCCCCACCAATGTATTGAACCATGATGGATTCAAAACCTTCTTCATACCAAACACATTTGAGGTAAGGAGTCTGTGTTGGGTTCTTCGCTCTTCCTATGAGGATTAGATCAGAGTTTTCCATACGAAGGAGTTCGTCCTCAACAATCGTAATGTGTTTCAATGGTGTTTTACCCATCCCATCTTTACCAGAACCATTTAGAGTAGATAATTATAAGTTTTCAGGCACAATGGGAATTCTAAGCAGATTGGTACGCTGGAAATTAGGGTTAGGGGTGTTTTTAGCATTAGCTCCTTTAGGGAGTTTGTTGGCACCTCTTTCAAATCTAGCAGGCGAGACAAAAACGTGAAAATTTCCCACCCATAAGGTCCCTGCTTCACTATTCAGATCACGATTAGATGAAAAAGAGAGGAATCGAATAAAGGCAAACCTCTTTTGGAGTTTCGAGAGTTTACGTGCAATGTAGACATCGGAAATCGTGCCATAACAAGAAAAAAGCTTGCGGAGGTCGGAAGCAGCAAAGTGATGGGGGAAATTGGTGATGTAGTAGGTTAATTGCATCTTGCCGTGGTTGTTTTGGGTATGGGATGTAGCCATCAGGCTGTGTGGGACGACGTCGCACGGCGTCGCTTTTCACAGATCTTAGATCTTAAATTTCGTAAGATTAGAAAGATATACGGAGTAGCTTCTTCTGATAAGATTATTTTATATATTTAATTAATTAGAATCTTTCTAACTTTATAGTACGTAGTATTTATGAATCTTAAATATATATATATATATATATATATATATATATATATATATATATATATATATATATATATATATATATATATATATATATATATATATATATATATATATATATATATATATATATATACACTAAGTTTTGAGCTCGTGCGTTGCACAACTGCTCAATAACCGTTTCAAATTAGTTATATACAGATAGATAAATATAGATGTAGATTTAATATTTTATTAGGACTTGCAATTATGAAAGCCTATATTTTACTAAGGAAACATTATAGTTTAAAAAAAAAAACATCTTATATAAATACTCTTTCGGATACAAGTATTTATTTATATTCGGTTACATAAACAACCCTATGGTATAAGCTCATTATGGCCCCAAAGTTTTTAACCCTGAAATAGATAACATAGATAGGTAAACAATTTTATTACAATAATAGATATGTCGAATTCAATTTGAATATTTGAATAATGAAATAAAGGAGCCTCAATCATTTTTTAATGATATACAATTTGTATACAACAATAGTCATTTGTGTACAATTAGTATCCTAAATTGAACCAAAGAAAAGCAATGTGAATCATCGATGTATTTAGTCATTGGAATGATTTTCTTGTTCTCGATCCGAGTTGTAATTGATGGACGATTTTAAAGATGAATAGATACAAACATTTGTTGTTGTAGAGAGAGATAGATGAGTGGATGATGATAATTTCGTTGTATACTTCACATCCATTTTTTGCTCAATCAACGTATCAATTACGGAGTTTCACTTATTAATTATATAATATATTGATTATATTGAATATTTATATTCTCTTGACCTAAAAATATTTATTGATAACTGATACTATGTATAACTTTGAATTTACCAACTCATATATTTTATTAATTTTATTATAATTATTCATATCAAATTAATTAATGTTAATTAATATTAATATTTAAAATAGTTGTGGTATTGACATTTGAAATTTACACATGTCATAATTTGCTATAATTAAGGGGTTAATGACATGTGAGCTTTGTTAATTAAACTCTCTCTTTTATATATATAAATATATATATATATATATATATATATATATATATATATATATATATATATATATATATATATATATATATATATATATATATATATATATATATATATATATATATATATATATAGTGATAGGATCAAGAGGGAAGTAACCAATCGGGGGGAAGCGGGGGGAAGCAAAATCTTTTTTTTTCGTTTTTTGAAAAAACTTTGTTCACGAACATTATAGATTGGATAAAAATATGAACATTTAATAAAGACACTTTGTGATAAATGTTTTTATGTTGGCGGGAAAACGCTCAAAAAACTAATATATAACAATTATCGTGTTTTTTGAGCGTATGTTGAGGTTTTAGATATCAGGGTTTAGATATTAGGGTTTAGATATCAGGGTTTAGAAATTTAGGGTTTAGTGTTTAGATTTAGGCTTTAGATTTAGGATTTAGATTGAGTTTTTAACACGAACGGTTTAGAATTTAGGGTTTAGGATTTAGGATTTTGGTGTTTTGGGTTTCTTCCATAAACCCAAAACACCAAACCTTAAACCCTAAACCCTAAACTCTAAATCGGGCTAAATTTTACTTCACAAAACATGAAGAAAAAAAACGTTAACATTCTTCACGAACAATATTATCTTGAATGTTATTTTTGTGGATCGTTTTCCCGCCTAAATAATAACATTCTTCACGAAGTGTCTTTTCTAAATGTTCATATTTTCGTGTGATCTTAATGCCTGAAAAAAATTTCAAAAAAAACGAGAATTTTTTTTTTTTGCTTCCCCCCGTTTCTCCCCGATTGGTTACTTCCCCATTGATCATTCCCCTATATAATATCATTTATCTTCTATCCTATAGACCACATAACGTCGATCAAGCAAAAGAATTAAACATTAGCTTAGTGCAGAAACGAAGAACAAAAGAAGTTTCTCAAAGTTTAACATTTTATTGAATAAATGAAGAACATAAACAATGAAAAACAGAGAATAGACGATCTCATAACGATCTCAAAGTTATGAGATCGGTTCTTGCTGCAGGCAAAGACAACTAACCTCATCCCAAGACCTATTTATTTATAGAGTCTTGGGGATAAGAATTAGGAAACTAAATCCCCTAGATAAATGCAAATCCCACTAATTAAGGGATTTATACAAACAACCGATTTTATCCAATCAATTCTAATAAATAGGAAATATTTTCCTAACAATAGGAAATCTTTTCCTAACAATCTCCCCCTAATTGATTAGGATAAAACAATTGGTTACAAGATGTAAATATAGACTAAAAATAAATCTAATCTTTGTCTTCAAAGCTTTAACCATCTTGTATGATCTTCATAACTCTTGATAAACTGATCTTTCTTTAATCTTGATTCTCCTCCTCTTTATTTATCATTGTTGTACACATAGCCTCAACATCTCATCAGCACTTATGTATCCCGAAGACAAATCATCAACTAACATGAACATAATCATGACAAAACTGCATTTGAAAATATGCATGAAAAACCCCGTTCACCACCGCTTAACCACTTGCGTATAAATGTTGAACATATTTGTTGAATCTTCATCTTCATAAATGTTGATTATGTTGAGCTAACATTCGGTCTTCTTATTGAGGAATAACCACTTCAAAATTGAGTTCAAAAGAGATGAACTCAAATGGGTCTGACCTGATTTGAGTCTGGAGTCCTAGAGTCTGAAGTATTTTGAGTCTGACCTCGTGTAAGTCTGACTTCTACTAAGTATAAGTTCACGCGAAACTGAAGTCTGAATCTGATCTTTATAATCTGTGCTTGAGTCTGATCTTGAGTCTGCATTTGAGTCAAACTATTAAGTCCGAAATCCAGACTCATATCTCAATCAGAGTCTTGAGTCTGAGTTTCCAGACTCAGAATTACAGCAGAACTAAAAATACATATCTTTTAATATAATTATCAGATCAAGCCAAAAATTTTACATGAGATAGATCTATATGCCGCTAACCTCATATCCAAAAATCATGACGATCTAACGGCCAACGAATCTAAAATAATCGTTTTACATAGACTGCGCATAGCATGACGAATCTGAAAACGATTTTTCTTTTGTATCTTCAATAAGACATCTTTTGCTCGAAAATGACCGGATCATCAACAAGATATGTTGATCATGCTCTGATACCAATTGATAGACCCCATAACGTCGATCAAGCAAAAGAATTAAACATTAGCTTAGTGCAGAAACGAAGAACAAAAGAAGTTTCTCAAAGTTTAACATTTTATTGAATAAATGAAGAACATAAACAATGAAAAACAGAGGATAGACGATCTCAAAGTTATGAGATCGGTTCTTGCTGCAGGCAAAGACAACTAACCTCACCCCAAGACCTCTTTATTTATAGAGTCTTGGGGATAAGAATTAAGAAACTAAATCCCCTAGATAAATGCAAATCCCACTAATTAAGGGATTTATACAAACTACCGATTTTATCCAATCAATTCTATTAAATAGGAAATATTTTCCTAACAATAGGAAATCTTTTCCTAACAATTATACAAGTACGGAGTATATTATTATACCTTTATTCTAATATCAATTCATATACAAGGGTTATTAGTTATAATAATAGCGTAAATTTATATATATAAAAAAGTTAATCTTGTTTGAAAAAAAAATAAGTCTTTTGTGTCTTTAAAAAAAATTAATCTTGTTTAAAAAAAAAATACGTCTTTTGTGTCTTTAAAAATGTTTGACTTCACTAAATTTTAAGTCATCTTTTTTACTTGTAGTTTATTTCTTAATTATTAGTACTTTATTATTACTTATTTAATATTATAATATTTTTTATTAATATTATTTATTAAATTGTTAATTATTATTATGTGCTATCAGTGACTACGGATCCTAGATCCACCACTGTATACAAGTGTACGAAACAAAAGAACTCGTGATGCAGTATGTATTAATCGACGAAATGGAACACATGAGATAATTGAAGAGCCAAAGACAAGGTCGGTGCCAATGACATCAATTTTGGAGAAGAGGAAAGCGGGAAATTGATGACAACCGCTGGAGACTTGTCTTATGCATAATTGTAACAACGTGCGTATAATTTAATGTAAAAAGTACATACATACCTTTTTAAGGGAGTGAAGATAATTTATACACACTGCGGAAAAAGCATAAAATCCAGACGTTACCTTTCCGGACGATAGCTGTGGTCCGGGAAAATATATAGAAAACGACAAGATATGTCGTTTTGGGGTCAGCTTTTTTGAAAAGTGTGACATGATGTCTTTTCGGACAACACATGTTCTCCGGAAAGATAATTCCATTTTTATTTTCTTTTGAGAAAAAATTTGGCTCCAAAAAATAAAAAATTACGCGCACAATTTTTCAGGACGACTTGTCTTCCGAAATAAAGATAGTGTATTTTTCCCCATTTTTATTTTATTTCCCTTGTGAATATATTTTTGCTCCAAAAAATATATTTTTCTCGGACGACATGTTGTCCGGCAATGATAAAAAGTTATACGAAATAACATACTTAAACCACCAAACATAATAGTTTGTACTTTGTCATCATAAATCGGGTGCACGGCAAAAAAATAAATAAATAAATAAATAAATAAATAAAAAAGTGGAATAAATTAAATTAGTATTTTACGAATCAATCTCCATCTATAAATGATGATGTTCAATGGTTTTCTAGCTCTATAAATTAAGTTTTTACTATACTTCCTGTGGATATTATATGTACATATATATACTTTAGAGAGTTGTAATCAATTGCATCCATAAATTTGCTTGAAAACAAAGGGACCAATGAGAACGCGATATGTGGCGCGAAAATCACATGTGATTGAAAAAAAATTCGAAAAATCTTTTTTTTTTGAAATTTTTTTTCGAAAAAAATTTTTTTGAATTTTTTTTTTCGAAATTTTTTTTTTCGAAATTTTTTTTTTAAAATCATATGTGATTATGCATGTCAATTACATGTGATTGTAAACCCAATCACATGTGATTATGCATGACAAATCCAATCACATGTGATTGTATAATTCAATCACATGTGATTGTACAAAAAAAAATTAAAATTTTTTTTTTAAATTTCGAAAAAAAATTAAATTTTTTTTTTTTTTTAAAATTTTTTTCAATCACATGTGATTTTCGCGACACATGTCGCGCTCTCATTGGTCCCTTGGACCTCAACTTAATTTATGGACTCAAATGAATATACCTCATACTTTAGAATACATAATTCTAGTAGCTTTTCTATTATGTGAGTATATGCGGAGTGTTATAATTCAGTAGGCTTATAACTACCTTTAGTGGTTTGATTCTTGATGTTATAATTCAGTAGGCTTATAACTACCTTTAGTGATTTGATTCTTGATTTAGAATACTAATAATGAAGTGTAAGAACAAAGATGATAATGGAGAGAAAGAAAGAAACACTTTGTAAGTGTGAGAAAATGGTGCAAGTTTAATGCTTGCATTCATGAGTATTTATAGCCTAAAATCTCAATATAAAAATACATACTTTGTGTACCAAAATTGACTATATGTATACACCAAAATTGACTATCCATATCTATATTATTATTATTATTATAACACTCCCCCTTGGATAGCAATTTTATTTTGTTGAAGATCAACTATAAATTACTGCCTCGTTAAAAACCTTGCTAAAGAAAACTCAGTGGGAAAAAACTTTAGCTAAGGGAAAAAGAGTGCAGCATGGAGTTGACTCCCCCTCAAGTAGACATCGCTTCAGCTGTTACATCTTTTGAATATGTCTCATGCCAATGTTATGAACGTGTGTTCTGAAAATAGCAGTTGGAAGTGCTTTCGTGAAAAGATCAGCAGAGTTTTTGCTAGATTGCACATATCTCATTTCAATCTGGTTGTCCTTAATGAGATTTTGAGTGTATGAGAAGAATCTAGGTGGTATGTGTTTTGTTCGGTCACTTTTGATATACCCTTCTTTCATCTGTGCTATGCAAGCTGCATTATCTTCAAAGATAGTTGTTGGACTTTTATCGCGTTCTAGTCCACAAGAATCAGTAATGAGTTGTGTCATTGATCTCAACCAAAAACATTCTCGAGTAGCTTCATGTAATGCAATCACTTCGGCATGATTTGACGATGTAGCAACAAGTGTTTGTTTTTGAGAACGCCATGATATTGCAGTACCTCCATTTAGGAATACATATCCAGTTTGAGATTTAGCTTTATGTGGATCAGATAAATAACCTGCATCTGCATAACCAACCAAATCTTGTTTTGATTCGTTAGAATAAAATAATCCTAAATCAGTAGTTCCTCGAAGGTATCGAAATATGTGTTTGATCCCATTCCAGTGTCTTTTGGTAGGAGCAGAGCTGAACCTTGCCAACAAATTAACTGCAAAAGAAATGTCAGGTCTTGTACAATTTGTAAGATACATAAGAGCTCCAATTGCACTAAGATATGGTACTTCTGGTCCAAGAATGTCTTCTTGATCTTCACATGGACGAAATGGATCAGCTTCAACATTGAGTGATCTAACAACCATAGGAGTACTTAATGGTTTTGCCTTGTCCATATTGAAACGTTTCAAAATCTTTTCAGTATATGTTGTTTGATGTACAAGTAAACCATTAGGCATATGCTCAATTTGTAAACCAAGGCAATACTTGGTTTTTCCGAGATCTTTCATTTCAAATTCTTTCTTTAGAAGTTGAATGGCTTCATGGATCTCTTTATTTGTACCTATGATGTTAAGATCATCAACATAAACAGCTATGATCACATATCCGGATGTTGTTTTCTTAATGAAAACACAAGGGCAAGTAAGATTATTTGTATACCCTTTGCTTATCAAGTAATCACTTAATCGGTTATACCACATACGTCCCGATTGTTTTAACCCATATAAAGATCTTTGTAATTTAATCGAATACATTTCTTTGGGTTTTGCATTTGATGCTTCTGGTACCTTAAATCCTTCAGGTATCTTCATATATATATCACTATCAAGTGATCCATATAGATAAGCAGTCACAACATCCATGAGATGCATTTCTAAATTTTTAGAAACTGCCAGACTGATTAAGTACCTAAAAGTAATTGCATCCATAACAGGAGAATAAGTTTCTTCATAATCAATTCCCGGTCTTTGAGAAAAACCTTGAGCTACAAGTCTAGCTTTATACCTTGTAACTTCATTTTTCTCATTTCTTTTTCGGACAAAAATCCATCTGTATCCTACAGGTTTCACATCTTTAGGAGTGAGAATGATGGATCCGAAAACTTTTCTTTTATTGAGTGATTCTAATTCAGCTCGTATTGCTTCTTTCCATTGAGCCCAATCATGTCTATTTTGACATTCAACCATAGATGTTGGTTCTGGATCATCATCATTATTCATGATGTCATATGCAACATTAAATGAAAATTTCTCATCAAGATTTTTCATTTCATTTCGGTTCCATAATATTTTTGAATATGCATAATTGATTGCAATTTCTGTATTGACATCATCAATCTCCTCTGCAGTAGGAGTACTGATTTGTGGTTCTTCTTGAACACTTTCTTTTACTTCATTATCAGCTGATTTTCTTTTTCGAGGATTTTTATCCTTTGAACCGATTGGTCTTCCACGTTTCTGACGTGGCAAAGATTCATGAGTGACGTTATTGCCAGCTTTTGGAATTTCAATTCGAGCTGGAGTATTTACTGCTGGTATATATGATTTTGTCACCGTTTTTGTATCTGTAAATGCATCAGGCAATTGATTTGCAAGTTCTTGTATATGCATTATCTTTTGAACTTCTGTCTCGCATTCTTTTGTGCGAGGATCAAGATACTTTAATTGAGGTTCACACCATGAAACATCATTTTCTTTATTTTTCATTTCTCCCCCTAATCTAGGGAACAATGTTTCATTAAAATGACAATCAGCAAAACGTGCTGTAAAAACGTCACCTGTCATAGGTTCAATATACCTTAATATTGAAGATGTTTCATATCCAACATATATTCCCAACCTCCTTTGAGGACCCATTTTTGTACGTTGTGGTGTCGCAATTGGAACATACACTGCACAACCAAATGTTCTAAGATGGGAAATATTTGGCTCTTGACCAAAAGCAAGTTGTAGGGGGGAATATTTATGACTTGCACTTGGTCTGATGCGAATCAATGCAGCAGCATGTAAAATTGCATGACCCCATATAGATACAGGGAGTTTTGTTCTCATTATCAATGGTCTAGCGATTAACTGTAAACGTTTAATCAATGACTCGGCTAAACCATTTTGTGTATGCACATGAGCAACAGAATGTTCAACAACAATTCCTATAGACATGCAATAGTCATTAAATGCTTGAGATGTAAATTCACCAGCATTATCAAGTCTCACCCTTTTAATGGTGTAATCAGGAAAATGAGCTCTCAATTTAATAATTTGGGCAAGAAATTTTGCAAATGCCACATTACGGCTTGATAACAGACAAACATGAGACCATCTGCTAGATGCGTCTATTAGAACCATGAAATATCTAAATGGTCCACATGGTGGATGAATTGGTCCACATATATCACCTTGAATTCTTTCAAGAAACATTGGTGATTCTTTCTCAACCTTAAGTGGTGAGGGTCTAGTTATCAATTTTCCAAGAGAGCAAGATGTACATGGAACCATTGTATCATGATGGATTTTTCTATCCTTTAGTGGATGTCCATGAGTACATTCAATAATCCTTTTCATCATTGTTGATCCTGGATGGCCTAATCTGTTATGCCATAAACTGAATACACCAGGATCAATATATTTTTCGTTAACTACCATATGTATTTCTGGTACATTTATATGTGTATAATGTAATCCAGAACTAAGTCTTGGCAGTTTTTCAACCACATGACTCTTGTCAGTGATACTTAAATATTTCTCATTTTCTGTTGTCACTGACTGATAATCATACCCGTTAAGGTATATGTCGGAGAAACTCAATAAATTTCTGCTTGACTTGGGAGAAAATAAGGCATCATTTATTAAAAATTTTGTACCATTTGGTAGTATGAAATTTGCCTTTCCTATCCCTTTTATCAAGTTAGCAGGTCCTGATATTGTATGTATAGTTCCTTCCGTTGGTTTTAGATCAATAAAATATTTCTCGGATTTAAGTATAGTGTGTGTAGTTCCACTGTCTGCTATACAGAGATCTCCACCACTTGATTGATGTTGTATTCCAGCAAAATTCATATTGAACTTCATATATAAGAAATAAATAGTGAGTACATTAATATTACACAATATTTTAAACGCAAATAGATAGTACTGAAACATTTAGCAAACATAATGACAAAGACAGACGATATTAAATCGTTTATTTTTCAAAAGACACACAACTTAAACATTCAAGAAATCTTCATATAAATCAGATGGTTTCTCAGTGACTGTTGGATCAATATTATCCACAAAATTTACTTCCTTTTCTTTACCTTTCAGCGAATCCTGATACATCTTAACAAGATGTTTAGATGTTCGGCAAGTATTAGCCCAGTGGCCCATTCTACCACATCTGTAGCAAGATTCTTCAGAATTTTTAGAAGAATTTTCTTCAACATCTTGTTTAATGGGCTTGTTTTGTGGTTGATATTTATATTTTTGTGGATTACTATTTCTTTGACCACCACGGCCATGACCACGACCACGTCCACGCCCATTACCATTACCATAAGGATGGTTTCTACCATAGTTATGGCTTTTGGCATGATGATGGTGATGGTTATTATAACCACGACCTTGCCCGCGTCCTTGTCCCTGTTTATAATTATTTGCAGTATTTGCTTCAGGGATTGCAAGTGTACCAGTAGGACGGGATTGCTGATTTTTCATTAATAGCTCATCATTTTGCTCTGCAACTAAGAGATATGAATTAAGTTCAGGATATGTTTTGAACTTTAGCATTCTCAAATTTCTTTGCACTGTGATGTTTGCAGCATTCATTGTGGAGAAAGTTTTCTCCATCATGTCTGCATCACTAATTTCATGTCCACAGAATTTAAGTTGTGAACATGTATTATACAGAGCTGAGCTGTATTCATTTACTTTCTTAAAGTCTTGGAACCTTAATGTTCTCCATTGTTCCATTGCAGCTGGAAGTAAAATTTCTCTTTGATTATTGAATCTGCTTTTGAGACCTTCCCATAAAACATGGGGATCTTCTACAGTCACATAATTATTTTGTAAGCATTCATCAATATGTTGATGAATAAAGCAACATGCCGTAGCTTGTTCTTTTTCAGAACAAGTGTTGTTTTCATTTATGGTTTCAAGAATGCCCATTGATTTAAGATGCATTTTTACTTTTATAACCCATGGCATGTAGTTGTTTCCAGTTGATTCTAAAGGAGTAAATTTAAGCTTTTCCAGATTCGACATTTTCTATTATCAAAAATTAAAACAAACATCATGATAAATTAGAGTCAATTTATATTCATAAGTATATAAACATTAAACATAAATTTAATATAACATAAATGATAAGTAGGTGACAGTGTCGACCATGTGTAAGCAATCATAAATAAATGTTATATAACAAAAATATAAATATTAGTAAACATAAATGAAAATTTGGCGACAGTGTCGACCATATATTTTTTCAGGTGGTATAACCGACCTATATCATTCTGGTGGTATAACCGACCATATATCATTTTGGTGGTATAACCGACCATATATCATTTTGGTGGTATAACCGACCATATATCATTTTGGTGGCAGAGCCAACCATATTTAGTATTAAGATTATCGTGCTGATAACGTGTTATAATTCAGTAGGCTTATAACTACCTTTAGTGGTTTGATTCTTGATGTTATAATTCAGTAGGCTTATAACTACCTTTAGTGGTTTGATTCTTGATGTTATAATTCAGTAGGCTTATAACTACCTTTAGTGATTTGATTCTTGATTTAGAATACTAATAATGAAGTGTAAGAACAAAGATGATAATGGAGAGAAAGAAAGAAACACTTTGTAAGTGTGAGAAAATGGTGCAAGTTTAATGCTTGCATTCATGAGTATTTATAGCCTAAAATCTCAATATAAAAATACATACTTTGTGTACCAAAATTGACTATATGTATACACCAAAATTGACTATCCATATCTATATTATTATTATTATTATAACACGGAGTATAATATACAAATTTACTGAACTTGCTCTGTATCTAATTATTATTATTATTGCAAGTATTCATGTTAAAAATTCAAAATAGAGAGGGTCATTATCATATGATAGCAACAATTCTGAATGAAGATTTTGGCATTGCCTTGCACTCATATCCTTGTAACCTGCAAATATTTGTTAACACCATGCATGACACCCTTCACAAAATGATTGATAAATATACGTACAATCCTCATGCTCTTAGTTTTGTGCCACTTATATACTATTTCCCTCTAAATAATTGGTAGAGCCATTTCTGGGTATTTTGTGCCTCAGTTCCAAGTTCTGGTTATGTACTTATGTTGCCGGCCATATTGATCAACACAAATATTTTGATGGACAAAAACATGTTTATATATATATATATATATATATATATATATATATATATATATATATATATATATATATATATATATATATATATATATATATATATATATATATATATATATATATATATATATATATAAACAGAGGCGAAGCCAGCATTCTAAGTTAGGGGAGGCAAAATTCAGTGGCGAGTCTAAATAATGACACACAGCTAATTTGAAAATTATTAGTAGAAAATACACTGTAAATTGTATAAGACACCACTAAATTTAACTGGATGACCCCATATCTTTTTCGAATTTATAATTTTTTTTTTTTAAATGTATAGGATACCACTATATTTTACTACTTAGACTCAATATATTTCCGAACTTGTAGTGTTTTGAAAGATTACAACCACTAAAATAATAATCAAATATAGTTAGTATTGAAAAAAATTTCAAGACCCTATTGAGTTACGCTAGTGTAAGGGCGTCATATGAACATGTTTATTTTTTTATTTTTAATAAAGATGGTAATGGTAAATCAATCATAAGTTGCATGCCTTTTTTCAATAACAATAATAACTCAACATGATCTGTAATGGAACAAAATTGAAAACTTAAAAAAGCAAATAAAATAACAAATGATTTATCATTTATGTATGGGAACATGATTTTAGAATATAAGCATACCTGTTTCACAGGCATAAAATACATATATGCAATAACTAAAAATAATTAATTAATTAAGATAAAAGCATTTTCAGTTTCAAGTCCTAGGTGTGCAAAGTGTAAAAACAATTAATTAAATTAATGGGTTAACACAAAACTGTCAGTGTGGACATTTGAACGTGAATAATAAATTAATGGGCTGATATAAAAGCTTAGATGATGGACATTAGATTAATGGGTTGAAGGCATCAGTTTATGGGACGAATAGGGGAGGCAGGTCACCCACAAGCCCCCTATTGGCTCCGCCATTATATATATATATATATATATAACACCCCATAAAACAATCAAACACCCTCATTTTCTTTCCTTGTGCAGAAAATTTCAAGTGTGAGTTAGAGAGTGATGAGGGTGGCGATTTTGGGGAAGAAAGCACAAATCCTTGAAATTTTTCACATGCAATCTTGAAATTGAGTTGAATCAACCTTGTTAACACTTGCTAGCACCAGTAGAAGTCTTGTCTCTTGCATCTTCTTCATCTTCTTGAACTAATTTGGGGTTTTGAAACCCTAGCTTAAGGTATGTTAAAATTATGCTTTGTGGTTGATTTTATGTGTCTAGATTATGATATAGTTGTTAGTAATCAAGGCTTTGATTACCTAGAAACCCTAATTCGGATTTAGGGTTAGTGTTCATAAAATGGGGTTTTGTGAAGATGATAAAATTTGTGATTTGGAACTTGTAACTTGTGAATTCTTTGCTTTAGGTCAAAATTCGTTTTTGTGATAGTGTGTTGAGAAAATTTTTAACAAATTGATTAGGTAATGTAAGTGTTGAGGTTGAAAGACTTATCTAAGTAAGTCTTACTTCTTGTAAAAATGTAGTATCTTAAAATAAATAAAAAAATAGGTTAGTAAGGGTAAACCCTAAATGACTTTGACCATGGTTGACTTGTGGTATAGATTATGATACGTTTATGTGTATATGTTTGATATTAGGTGAAAATACTTGAAGTTTGTGGATTGTTATTGCTTGGAAGTGATAATTCTTGCTTGAAGTTTAAGGTGAGTACAATGTGCATATATTCTTGATAGATTTATTTGTGATGCGTAAATTGTGATATGATTTGGGACTCATAGTATATTGAAAGATATACAATGAGTTGCCGGCATCGGGGACACATTTTGATGATAATTTGGGGCTCATGGTATATCGAAAGATGTATGATGGGTCACCGGCATCGGGGACGCAATTAGAATAGTAATTTGACATTGGGGACACTCAATGTATAGGACATCGGGGATGTCAAAAAGGGGACTCGCTTCTTGTCGGGGGACAAAGCAAGGACCTAGTATGGCACGGGGTGCAAATTAAATGATAATTGTATGCGGTTTGTGTATTTACCATTAAATGTATTAATGATATATGCTAGTTGTATTCACTAAGCTTTGCTTACTCCGTTGTTGTTTGATGTTTTTGTAGGAACAAATCAAGATAAGGGTAAGAATGTGGAGACGATAGTGTAGAAGGAAAACTTGTTATATTTTGGTCTTGAATTGGATAGCTTGTGTAGTCTTAAACTTTTGACCTTTTGGATTGTAAAGTTGGTGTTTAGAAGATACCCGAAGTCACGCTCTAGTACTTGTTGAAATCATCTTTTGAATACATTGATGTAATCACTTAAACGTGTTTCAAATGTCAATTGTGTGTAATCAAGGTGTTTTATGGTGGATTAATGTTAAAGGTTGAATGTGGTTGTTGATTTGGGTCTAAAAGTACTAAATAATTGGTCAAAAACTGGTTTGGTGGTGTGTGCGCCGCACACATATACTAGAAGTTTGATCAGCGCGCAGGAAGGCATAGTGTGCGCCGCACACATTTGTATAAGTGTGCTCCGCACACATATATGTGTGCGCCGCACAGATGTATAAAAAATTGTTATGTTTTCCAGAAGTGAGTTGTGGTCGTTTCTAGTGGTATCAAAGCGTGGTTTAAGGGATCTAGGAGGCTTATTGTAGAATAGGATTCCTAGACTTATACCTTAGGAGATTGTTGCTTGAGTTTATACGAGACCGGGTATGCTAATTGCTTGAACCTATTAGTATCTAGTACTCATGTGCTATATGTATGCGAATGATATGTTCTTTTGTGCAGAAATGAATGTATGTATGTATGTATATTGTGATAAATTGTGTGTTTGCCATGTTAACCCATGTAAAGTACTTAATGTGTTGTGCAAGGGTAACAAGGAATGAGTTTATAATAATGCATGATCACCATTATTACAATCGCGCTTCTTGTCATTTAAGCACAACGTGTTTAAGTAGTGAACGGGTAAAGCATGACATGAGTAGAAGGATTGTTTATGTGTGAGAATTTGTTGAACTGTATACCTAATGGATGTTATTATTTTCAGTATGACGACTGAAGAAAATCTTGATGATTCAAACCGAAATGAGAGGGATCACTATAATAAAGAGAGTGAAGATTTGAAAACTATATTAGGAAAGGCTCTTGATGGGTTCTCTCCATTTATAGTTAAGCAAATCAGGGAACCAATGGAAGAGGCAGTTAACACTACCATAGCCTCGATGATCAAGGACACCATGAAAAAGAACTTGATCGGCGGTTGCCACAAGTTCAAAATGATGAAGGAAATCTAAGGGTTAATGATGAAGGACGGACCAACCGTGAAATAGCTCCTTTAAAGCCTTATGGCTTGAAGGACTTTAAGTTAGGCAACCCGCCTACTTACGAGGGAGACTTAGACCCAATTGTGAGTAGCCGTTGGGTTGTTGATATGGAAGCGTGTTTTCGAACAACTCGGTGTACAAACGATTTAAAGGTTACTTTCGGGGCAAGTATGTTTAGAGCGGTTGCTCAAAGGTGGTGGATTGACCTTTTGTCAATCAAGGGAAGCGATTATCCCGACAAAATAACTTGGGAAGAATTTAAGGTGGAGTTCTTCAAAAACTTTAGATTGGAGGCTGAAGTGGAACGTTTAAAAGCTGAGCTACAAAACACCCACCAAGGATCTATGGACATGGTCACATTTCGAGCCCACTTCATAGACCGACTACAATTTAATCCTGAGTTAGTTAACAAAGAAATGAGCAAGTGTAGGCTGTTTCATAGTTTGTTACGTGATGGGATTAGAAAGAACATTGAATGAGACGGAGGTAGTATATCCCAATTTCATTCTTTCACCACATTATTTGATGCGGCGAGGGATATTGAAGATGAATTGAAAAAGGAAGGTGTTGCTATGATGAAAAGGAGGTTTTTACTCACAAAAGAAAATTTGAACAAGGTAATTCGCCCCAGAAAAAGGGCGAGATGGGTGGTGATGGGAAGAAGGGAGCGGATGCAACCTCAATCCCGATATGTTTTTCTTGTGGTAAGCCCGCCCATTATGTAAGGGATTGTAAAGTTTCAACCGCGAAACCTTTCACATGTTTCAATTGTTTTGGAGAAGGTCATAAAAAGGTTTATTGTCCATCTCTTTCCGAATCCGAAAGAAAAGAGGAACAACGAAAAGAAGTTGTGAGAAGGCTAGAAAGATCGACGGGTAACCCGAAAGGAAGGTCTTTTCAAATGACCGTTGAAGAAGCTCAAAAATTGTCTAAAGTTGTGACAGGTACTTTTCTTGTCAATTCCATACCCGTAAAAGTATTATTTGATTCTGAAGCGGACCGCTCATTTGTTGCTATTAGGTTTGCTCCTAGATTAAATAAAATGTTGCTAAAACTTGAATCTCCATTAGAAATAGAGATAGCAGATGATTAACCTAAGTTAGTAGTAGGTATATACAAAAATTGTAATATTGATATATATTCTAAGTTGTTTACTGTTGACCTAATCCCCATGACTATGGGTGAGTTTGATGTGATCATAGGAATGGATTGGCTTAGTCGACACGGAGCTAATATCGTGTGTGATGAAAAGATTATTCGAGTAAAAGCCCCAAGTGGGGAAGAAGTAATTATTCAAGGAGAAGGACAGAGACGACCCGCTTCTATATGCACTTAGGCTCGTGCACGTCGTCTTGTGTCTAATGGTTGTGTAGCCTTTTTGGCTCATGTTGTTGACTCTCGAAAAGAATCAAAGTCTATCTAAGATCTCCCGGTAGTTAGGGACTATAAAGATGTGTTTCCGGATGATCTTCCGGGTGTTCCTCCTTAAAGACAAGTAGAATTTCGCATAGAGTTGGTTCTGGGTGCTGCACCTATTGCTAAGACTCCCTATCGCTTAGCGCCAATTGAGATACAAGAACTAATGAGTCAAATTCAAGAATTATTGGATTAAGGGTTCATTCGTCCAAGTAATTCACCATGGGGAGCACCGACATTATTTGTAAAGAAGAAGGACGGTAGCATGAGAATGTGCATTGATTATAGAGAGTTGAACAAGGTTACCATAAAGAACCGTTATCCTTTACCAAGAATTGATGACCTATTGGATCAACTCCAAGGTGCTAAATATTTTTCAAAGATTGATTTGAGGTCGGGGTATCATCAATTAAGAATCCATGAAGATGATATTTCGAAGACGGCGTTTAGGACTCGGTATGGGCATTTTGAGTTTGTTGTGATGCCTTTCGGTCTTGCAAATACTCCCGCGGAATTCATGGACCTTATGAACCGAGTATGTCATCCCATATTTGACAAATCGGTGATTGTGTTTATTGATGATATCCTTGTCTATTCAAAGGGTATTAAAGAACACGAGCAACACTTGAAGGAATTTTTAGAGACGTTGCGTAAAGAGAAGTTATATGCTAAATTTTTAAAGTGCGAATTTTGGTTGAGGGAAGTACAATTTCTTGGTCATATAGTGAACGAGAAGGGTATGCAGGTTGATCCCGAGAAAACCAACGCAATAGAAAATTGGGATCGACCGAATACGCCTATGGAAATTCATAGCTTTCTTGGATTAGCCGGGTACTATCGACGATTTATTCAAGATTTTTCGAAAATTTCTTCTCCTTTGAGAAAGTTAACAAGAAAGAATGTAAAGTTTGATTGGGGAAAAGAACAAGAAGTAGCCTTTCAATTGTTAAAGCATAAGTTAAGTCATGCTCCGGTGTTGGTATTACCGGAAGCAACTGAAGATATGACCGTTTATTGTGATGCATCGATTAACGGTCTTGGTTTTGTCTTGATGCAGAAAGGGAGGGTTATTGCTTATGCATCAAGGCAATTAAAAGGACATGAAAAGAACTATCCCACACATGATCTTGAATTGGCGGTGGTAGTTCATCCCCTAAAAATTTGGCGTCATTATTTGTATGGTGTGAAGTGTACCATTTACACAGATCACAAGAATTTGAAGTACCTTTTTGATCAAAGAGATCTAAATAATCGACAACGAATGTGGTTGGATCTCTTGAAAGATTATGATTGTGAAATACTCGACCATCCGGGTAAAGCTAATGTTGTGGCGGATGGTTTAAGCCGAAAGAATCAAAATCCGGGAATTTGAGTAGAGTCATTACGTATGGTCATTACAAACGATTTTCTCAAAAAGCTCGGGGAAATTCAAGTTGAAGTTTTTGATCATAATAAACATGAAGAGCGTATTAAGGGATAAACGGAATCTATTAAATTAGGTCTGCACGGATTGTTGTCCTTCAATGGAAGGGTGTGGGTGCCAAATATGGGAGAATACCGACAATTGTTACTTGATAAGGCGCATAAATCAAAATATTCAATTCATCCCGGTGCAACCAAAATGTACCATGATTTGAGAGAAGGATATTGGTGGCCGGGGATGAAACGTGATATAGCTATATATGTTGATGGGTGTATTACTTGTTTGCAAAAGCCATATGGGAAGTTATAACCACTCGAAATCCCGAAGTGGAAGTGGGAGCATATTACCATGGACTTCATTACGAAATTACCCAAAATGGCGAGAACTCAAAATGTTACTATTTGGGTAATTGTGGATCGATTGACTAAGAGTGCATTGTTTCTCCCGATTCGAGAGACTTCATCGTCCGAGTCTTTAGCTACACTTTTTCTCAAGGAAGTGATAGCCTGACATGGTGTTCCCGTTTCGATTGTGTCAGATAGGGATACACGATTTACTTCTCGATTTTGGAGAAAGTTTCATGAAGAAATGGGTACGAAATTGAAGTTTAGTACTGCATTCCACCCGCAAACGGATGGTCAAAGCGAACAAACCGTTCAAACGCTTGAAGACATGTTGCGGGCTTGTGCAATAGATTTTGGTGGAAGTTGGGATACACATCTTCCATTAGAGGAGTTCTCGTATAATAATAGCTTTCATGCTAGTATCGGGATGCTCCATATGAAATGTTATATGGTAGAAAGTGTTGAACTCCGATTTGTTGGGGAGAAATTGGTGAATGATAAATAGGAGGGACCAATCTTGTCATGAAGACTAATGAAAAGATTGAGACAATTAAGGGGCACTTAAAGGCGGCCCAATATAGGCAGAAATCGTATGCGGATAAGCGAAGGAGGCCTATTGAGTTCAAAGAAGGTGATTTGGTGATGTTAAAAGTATTACCTTGGAAGGGTATAATTCGGTTTAGGAAGCGGGGGAAACTTGGTCCTCGTTATATCGGGCCTTTTAAAATTTTGGAACGAGTTGGTGAAGTTGCTTATAAGTTAGAATATTTTTTCGAACGTCCAAAATATTATATATCCACCTATCTAGCAAAGGGCTAGATAAGGTAAAGAATTACAAATACAACGAAAACAAAACACGGCTAAAAGCCGAAACACGACCACCTTACAAAGGCTTTATAAGCCATAAATTCCAATTAACATTACAAGAACTCCTACTACGAATCCAATGGAACGCTACAATCCGAATAGAGTCAAACAAATAACTCTTCTTTATCGAATCCGAGTCAAAAATCTTTGCGTAGCGAAATCTCCAAGTATGCCATATAGTCACTACAATAATGACATACAATTTCTCCTTCGTCTACTTGTTTCCAATCCATGACTCGAACCAAGAATTGCCCGAGAAGTTATCGGGAATTCAAAACACTTTCCATGTTTCTCATCTAAGGAAATGTTTGGCGGCACAATCTACAATCGTGCCCTTGGAAGAAATAGATGTGAATGATAAATTGGGGTTTGTGGAAGAATCGGTTGATATTGTTGATTAGCAAGTAAGGAAGATTCATAATAGGCCAATCAAATCTTTTAAAGTTAAATGGAAAATATGGGAAAGAGATGGAGCAGACGTGGCAAATGGAAGAATTCATGATTAAGTTTTTCCCATCTAGTCACTTAGCTTGGATCACGAGGACGCAATCCGATTTAAGTGGGGAAGAGTTGTAACATCCCATTATTTTGAGGTACAAAAATATTGTTATTATTGGTCCTTTAACTTAACTTTGTTAAAATTAGGACCATGGGTGTAAGGTTAAGGATGGGTAGGGGTAAAACAGTAATTTTCCATAAGACAAGTTTAATAAAACAACCAAACACCCTCATTTTCTTTCCTTGTATAGAAAATTTCAAGTGTTGGTTAGAGAGTGATGAGGGTGGCGATTTTGGGGAAGAAAGCACATATCCTTGGAACTTTTCACATGCAATCTAGAAATTGAGTTGAATCAACCTTGTTAATACTTTCTAGCACCAGTAGAAGTCTTGTCTCTTGCATCTTCTTCATCTTCTTGAACTAATTTGGGGTTTTGAAACCCTAACTTAAGGTATGTTAAAATTATGCTTTGTGGTTGATTTTATGTGTCTAGATTATGATATAGTTGTTAGTAATCAAGGCTTTGATTACCTAGAAACTCTAATTCGGATTTAGGATTAGTGTTCATAAAATGGGGTTTTATGAAGATGATGAAATTGGTGATCTGGAACTTGTAACTTGTGAATTCTTTGGTTTAGGTCAAAATTCGTTTTTGTGATAGTGTGTTGAGAAATTGTTTAACAAATTGATTAGGTAATGTAAGTGTTGAGGTTGAAAGACTTATCTGTAGTGTTGAGAAAACAACGTTTGACCAAAATATGTCGTATTCATTTCAAAAGTGAGGATGTTTCAAGGTTTACAAAGTAGTTCGACAACTAGTTACATTACAATGTTTAAAGTACAATTGAAACATATGCGACACAATTTAAGAATAAGTCAAAAGACACTCTACGTATGTATGTATACTCGACATCCAAGCAAGTATCAAAAAGTATAGTGCGGAAGCATGTATCACCTAGTATTCAAGGACCTGAGAAAAACATAGAAAATCTGTCAACGAAAACGTTGGTGAAATCATAGGTGTATTTGTAAAGTATGTTTTGAACCACAAGATTTAGTATAAACCGATTATCAAGCGTATACATCTCAAAAGATGTGTTTGTATTACAAGCATCCAATTATCAAAGCTTAACTGAATCTTACCTATGCATATAGTGTTAGAACCTATACTATTCCGATAAAATTATATTTCATTCGCAAACGGTAGCGAACCGTCTGAATGAGGGTTCGTTAAAGCCGTATGGCCACACAACATAAGTCCTCTCTTACACCCTACAAGTGTAACTAATGATAATTGGACTTGAGGATTTTCGTTCTAACTCATACGTATCTTTGCTTTCGGATTCGTGTTCAAAGTATAAAAGTATGAATCATTTATGTTTTCTCATCGCAAGTATAAGTATAAAAGAGTAAAAGTGGGACTATGATCTCACCTTGAGTGCAAGCGTATAAAAGTACTTCACAAGTAAACGTGTGCAAGAATGAATGCTAGTCTTAACCTAAACAAGTAGGTTGTATCAATAACGGTAAACACGATGGGTCAAAGTTGTTCAATTAGTCCTATGGCTCGTTACGACTCAATTACATATAACAGGTGAATCACATTGCCAAGTTTCATGCATGATTCAAATATAAAAGCATGTTAGGATGATTGCATAAGTATTTGGTTAAGTTTAAACGAAAGTCAACTTTGGTCAAGTCAAAGTCAACGAAAAAGTCAACACGTTCGGGTCGGGTCCCGAACTATTTTTCTGAGGTTTTTAATCATATATGAGCATGTTAGAACAAGTTATATGTTATTCGGAGGTGCGTAGCATAGTTAGAATTTAACGGTAAACGACCAACCAAATAAGAACCTGGTAGTTCATCTGGACGGCGTCCAGATTGGCTGGACGGCGTCCAGATGTGAAGGCCTGGACGGCGTCCAAGAATCTGGACGGCGTCCAGATTAGTGCACAGACCCTGTTTTGCTGAAATTACACAAGTGCACGAACCAAACTTTAAACAATCACAATTTATGATCCGCAAATAATCAAAACATGTATCTTATGTCATCGGAAAGGTATTTTGACAAGGAAAACAACTAAACACATATCATCAATCAATTCTCGTATTTACAATCTTCAAACCACATTAAATGTTCTTCATTAATGACATTCAAGCTCATAAATGAAATCAATGATTCGGAAACTTAACACACACATATAATACACCGTTTCGTAGGTAATTACGCATACAATACAACTAAATAGTTACAAACAACATTGCACGGCATTCAATGCATCAAAAATTTATTTTACATCTATCAAACCCTAACCCAAAATCACAAATTTAGAAATTAAGTTTATGGAGTCTTTCTAAGTCAACCTACACATTAAATTGAAGCTAGTGATGTTAGTAACACTTTTAATACTTGAACTTTAACATTTAAACAACATTTAAGCAACCAAAATAAAAGATCAAACACACAAACTTCAAGTTCATGCTATTAACTTAATATAACGAGATCGAGCATATATATCACATATTCATATTAGACTTGAGCCATATACACTAATTAACACTTTTATAAGTTAAAAACATCAAGAACACAAAATCTAGTGTTTTTAGAAAGTTACCCAAATGCAATGAGATTGGTATGGATTTGAAGAGGAAGATGTAAAGATTCCGAATATGTAATTTGTTTGAGTTGATGCTTGCTCAATTTGAAATAGATGATGATTCTTTGTTTGGTTTCTTGGGAGAAAAAGAACGGAAGTATTATAGAGGGAGGTGATGAATGAATGGATGAAAAAGGCTTGACCATTTGACCTAGTCAAATGTTTGGCATCTTGGCGAGTTTAGTTGAAAGGACCCGTCCTAATCCACCTGGACGAAGTCATCAACATTTGGTCCCATTGCGATGATCGGCTCCAAGTAATGTCCTTATATTGAGCAAATGCACAGCGGAAGACTTAATTCGTACCTGAGAATAAACATGCTTTAAAGTGTCAACCAAAAGGTTGGTGAGTTCATAGGTTTATCATAACAATCATTTCAATATGTTAATAGACCACAAGATTTCATAATCATAAACATAATACACTCGCAAGTGTATGTAAAGCATTCTAAGTGGTTGAGCACTTGGTAACCATACTTGACATTTAATCAACGTCGCATATTCCCTTTATTATGAAATCTCACTACACCGTGCCAAGTGTAGTCACCAAAAGGAAGTACTGTGCAATCGTTGAATACTGGTCTTCCAGTCCGGTTGGGCTTGTCAGGCCCGATAGATCTATCAACAGGATTCGCGTTTACAATACCCATGTAAATAGTAGTTACCAAGCTACAGGGAAATATGCCAGTGGTACAACTCAACGTAGAATATATTTTTAAGTACTTGTGTCTATTTTGTAAACATTTATAAAAGCAGCGCATGTATTCTCAGCCCAAAAATATATATTGCAAAAGCAATTAAAAAGGGAGCAAATGAAACTCACTTTTGCCTTGAAGGTATTTAATTCGACTTGGTCTCCGATAGATATCACGAACCTAACCATATATATAATATATCAACATATTTTCTTTTTAAGTAATCATTACATATATATATACTTTTAATACTTTTAATATTTTCTTAGTCCGTAGTTAGCAGTCCGATGTTAGTGGTCCACAATTAGTTGCTTAAATAAAATAAATAGAGACCCAATCGTATTCGTATTGATCAGAATTAATCTCGACCCATGGTACCATGTTGTCAAATGACGTGTTGCGTACATAAAGTACCGTGTTGTCAAATGACGTGTTGCGTACAATCATGAGGTCTTATGATTAATCTTCTCGTGTTGTTTACGGGTGGTCCTGAAATATATAGAATCAAATCATAAGTAATTATATATAAAATATCATATTAATTAGAAAAGATATGATTAATTTACTTTTTCTCCAAATATTTTCGTAGCTAAACTAGCTTCGGATACCCAATCTTGTTTTAGTCGTAGTTTCTTCATTACAACTCCATTTTTGTTGGTTCAACTTGCCACTTCCTTGGATCGAGTCAAATTTTAAGAATATGAACTGAAAATACCTTAGTTTGTATTCAAAATCATAGGTTATAGGTCAAACTTTGGTGAAACTTATGAAAGTGATCATTTTCCATCATAAAAACAACATTTAATGATCATTTTTCTAAAAATACTTACACTTTGAGTTAAACCATGAAATTTTTATGTGTTAACATATTCATAAGAAATATCATTTTTCCATAACATGAACTTCCAATTCAAAGTTCAAGATGGTTTTTAATTATCCAACCCAAAACAGCCCCCGGTTGCACTCCGACGACGTAGATTCAGTTTTTAAGATGTTCTTTGTAAAACCAAGTTATATCTTGTTAGGTTAGCATATAATTATGATATATTACAGGTCTTGAAGTGTTTTAAAAGTCAAGTTAGAAGGATCTATTTAGTTTGCGAACAAGTTTGAAATCATTCAAACTATGTTCTTGTTGTTAAAATTTTATACCACAAAATAAGACAGCTATATGAATATGAATTGAATAAGATTATGAACAAGGTTACTACCTCAAGTTACTTGGACAAAGTTACTGCAAAAGATAAGAAATAATCTTGGAATCAAAGAGTGGTGGAGTTAGATCAAAAGGTTGGAAGTAAACTTCTTCAAATGGGTGGTTGTTTTGATATGTTCTTGAAAGAGTTTTCTTATGGTGTTTAAGGCTTATAATTGAAGCTAAATGATGGGGAAAATGCTTGGAGATGATCAAGTATAAAGTTAGGAGTATTTTAAGAGAGAAATGAGGGTGTAGGTATGAGAAAATGGAGTGAAGAAATGGTGTTCATTTATAAAAACGTTTTTAGTTTATAAAGAAAGAAAAGGATTCCTAATTTTGTTTTCTTACTAATAATTCATACTACTTGACAAATCCTAGTTACCTCATATCTAGGGCAGTAATAATGTTGATTAGGATGTTGATTTGATGTGTATATACTAATAGTAAATACGTATAGAAGCTGGGTATGATACGGGTACATATACCCTTGATATACGTATAGAAATCTTGAGGAAACGGAACGAGAATTCAAATATAGCTATCTTTTGTGAATATACTTATATTTTTTTAAGTATTTAAGACCTTAAAAAGTGATTAAATACATTATATATACGATACATGTATAAGCATTATAGATTATAAGTATATATATCCAAGAATGTTACGTATAGTTATCGTTTTGAAAACTTAAGTTAGTAGTTTCAAAATATACTTATAACTCATTGTCATTAGTACACAATGAGATGTTAAACCATCCTTAGATCATGTTAAATATATATAAATACATATATATACACAAACGTATAATTATCGTATGTTATATAGTTCGTGATATCATCGGTCATATTGGACGGTCAAACGTTGTGTAAAACTCTTTTCAAAAACACAAGTCTCAATAATTTGGATTGCTTATCATGTTGGTATGGTTTAATTTATGTAAATATTAATCTCATAAGTATAATTTAGTCGGAAAATTCCGGGTCATTACAGTACCTACCCGTTAAAGAAATTTCGTCCCCGAAATTTGATAGAGGTTGTTATGGATAACAATAAGAAGGTTTTCATGACAAATATAAGGTGATAATGGAGTTTTATCATCATTGAGTAATGTAGATAAAATGATTCGATTATGCGAAGAATATAAATGAGACTATCGTAAAAGAGTGAGATGAGTAAAATATATTCGTCTTAACCGATGACGTAGTTATGATTGATTTCTGGGATTTAAGGGATTTAAAGAGAATCTTACGTAATAAGATTTGGTTCTTTGGTGATTAAGGAAATCAGGATCTTCTTTGATTATATGCAAAAATCTGTTTCGATTGCTCTATCGGATATTTCACTATAAATTCACCCCTTCGTTTCCTTATTTTCCACGACTCACACCTTCTATTCTTTCTCCCTTGATTCTTACTTTAAAGCATTCATCAATATGCTCCATCCAGTCCTGATTCTTGATATACTCCTAATTTTTATATCTGTCATTCTTCTTTTTCATCTACCACCAGAAGAATCTATTTACTTCTACTATACTCTTGTGTTTATAGTGTTTCTAATTCTCCCGTGTCTCTATATTGCTATCTGCATCGATATACACGGTTTGTAATTTCGGGGTTATTATCGGAGTTTATATTCTTCATTATTTTTCGGAGCTTCATGCTTTCGTTTTCTCTTCCCGACTTCGAGTCAAGCGAGTAATGGTCCGGAATTCGTAGATATGAAATTCAGAATGAACATAGCTAATGCTCTAAGAAGAAAATGGTAATAGAACGATTTTGATTTGTTAAATTACCAGAATACCCTGGAGAAGACCGAGTCATCCAGAAAAATATTCTCTTGATATGTTTAGAGATTAGATAGAATGTAAGAGTCGTGTAAATGGCACATGATGACGGTACTGTGAATCATCATGCTTCATTAGAAACTCAGCATGACTTACTGTAATATAATGACGTTGATCAAGTGTCATTATATTATACTAATCCATGTTTCGGTTCCCAACACTACTTCAAAACATTCATATTTTAAACTCGAAGGTTTCAGAATTTAGAAACTAACACAGTTTCTTTTATGTTGCAGATATTACGGAGAGATAAATGATCTCAGATAAGAATAGTTGTGAAAATATCGCCAGAAATATGGAGGATATTTATAATAGAACATACGAGAATATCTTAGAATTTCTAATATCAATGGATGATGAAGAAGATTTGTCTGTGAAGGTTTAGAATGAGAAATAAGATGTTTGCTAACGATTTCAGCAGGCACAGAATTATTTGGATTCTTTGAAGGCAAACTTATTCTTTGTGATTTGTCCACGGCTTTCTTCATAGTTTCGCATAATCCGCTTTTCGGTACTAAATTTTCTATCGAGCGTTCCTAACACTCCTTTCTTTATCATCAAACTTTTGGCCATTAAGATCATCTACAACATGCTGCTTCGTCAGCATTTTCAAAGTTAACTGATCTGGGTCATCGGTTATCAAACCGAGGTAGTTTCAGGAGAATTGTGTTTTTTTTAGAATGATTAATCGCTGATGGTAATATTGTGGAATATAAAAGGTTCCCCAGTAACAATAAAGAGTACGCATATATATCGCGGTTATAATAAAGTTGTTTCAGATGAAAAGTCGGAGTTGACTTGCTGGAGCTGTGACAAAATTAGCTACTTTGGAAAGGGATTGCAAAATGATCTTTGGTAATAACAATGTCAAAGGAACTAGAACAGATACGTGTCAAACGTTTACTCAGTTTCCGAGGGTTTTTCAGGTGCATAACTATATGCATCAATCTTTTCTTCCGTAGATGAAGTGCGGTTGGTTTATCCTCTCGATTGAGGTGTTTTTAAGAATCATGATAGATTTGAACGCTGATTGTAATCGTCGAGATACAATGAGGTTTAAGATGAAATCAAGTGGCAATCTTGAAGAAATGTTTAGTTTCATATGTTATAATCAATATTTTAATTCATTTTAATTGACCAATGTCATTAGTCCACAGTCGATAGTCCACAGTAACAGTCTAATAATTCATATATAGTTTAATATATAATATACGAATTAATTAATACGTGTCGTGACCCGTATACGTCTCAGACTCGATCACAACTCAAACTATATATATTATTGTAGAATCAACCTCAACCCTGTATAGAGAACTCGATCATTACTGCATATATACTATCTATGGTGATTCCAAATAATATATATAGATGCGTCGATATGATATGTCAAAACATTGTATACGTGTCCCGATATTTAAAGTGCGTAAAATAATTACAGAAATTAAATGACGATAAATAAAAGTGCGATAATTAAATTGCGATAAATAAACTGCGATAAATAAAATGTAATCAGTTAGCTAGGAACAGTTAGATGGAACAGTTAGCGTGGATTCTTAACAAAATTTTTCATAGTTAATTTGTTTGTTTCTAACAGATTTTATTTTGTCATATGTTTTCTTCATATGCCACTTGTTGGATTCTGGGAAGTCAAAATCCAAATATGAAATTGAATGAAAATGGTTATTCTGCGGTGAACGGATACGTATATCGGTGGTTGTAAGTAGGATAGTAAATGACTGTTGAATCAGCTTCGACGAATGTACAATGTAACTTATTAAGATGAAATCTAATTATTCCTCGGGTATTACCTACCCGTTAAAAAAAAAATTTCACCATTAATATTTTGTACAAAAGAACTTTTAATTACAATCTTTATGAAAACATATATACATATATATTTTCTTCAGATGAAATCATGAATTTAATGAGTTAATATGATATTAATCTCATTTGCTTTTCGGTTTGAGCTAGAATAAGAAATCTCTAAAACTTTTTGAAACCACATATTCTTCGCAGAATATCAATGAAGTTATGGATCAATACTTCATCGTTCATTATTGTTGGTACTCCTTGGTATCTATGGTGCGTATGATGTTGATGTTTGTGGGACAGATTATGATGTCGAGACGTGTGATGCGGATGTTATTTGTTAGTGGTGATGATGGTATTGTTGATGTTATTGATGGTGGTGCTGATTATGCTGCTGGTGCTGCTGCTGGTGTTTGCAACCTTCGCACCATGTTCTCCAAAGCCGTCACGCGAGCGCGAAGTTCGTTAACTTCTGCTAGTACACCGGGATGATTGGCGTTTGGAGCGAGCGAATGAACAAGATTTGTAATATGGGATAGTATATAATCGTGACGAGATACTCTAGAAATGAGAGAGAAAATGGTGTTTCGAATAGGTTCGCCGGTAAGTGCTTCAGGTTCATCGCCAAGAGGGCAATTTGGTGGATGGAATGGATCACCTTCTTTTTGTCTCCAGTGATTTAGTATATTACGAACCCATCCCCAATTCATCCAGAATAGATGATGGGAAATTGGTTGATCCATTCCGGTGACGCTGCTTTCGGAGCCCGAATGGAAATCCATATCGGCATAACTGTCGGAATCTGAAGAATTCGAACTAGATGCGGAATCCATCTTGTATAATGGGGAAAATGAATTTTTGGTATAGAATAGATTATAGGAGTTAGATTTGGTACTCTTCAATACATAATTTACATATGTATATATAATACCAAAATCCCGTAAATTACGGAGAATCTTTGAAAAGGTATCAGTCAAAGTTCGCAATAACAGATATGCTAAGATAAGAATTCGTCTATACACTATCAATGCAGTAAATGCAGTAAAACGTGTCTAGACTTATGAATGATATGCAGGTAATTTCCTAAGGATGATAAGCATATGATTTCCGACTAGAAATGATAAGAAAAACTTTTGACATGTAGACACGGTCGAAGTCCAGACTCATTAATGCATCCTAACAACTACTAGTTAGACACACTAATGCAAGACCTGGTTCTCTACGACCACCGCTCTGATACCAACTGAAAGGACCCGTCCTAATCCACCTGGACGAAGTCATCAACATTTGGTCCCATTGCGATGATCGGCTCCAAGTAATGTCCTTATATTGAGCAAATGCACAGCGGAAGACTTAATTCGTACCTGAGAATAAACATGCTTTAAAGTGTCAACCAAAAGGTTGGTGAGTTCATAGGTTTATCATAACAATCATTTCAATATGTTAATAGACCACAAGATTTCATAATCATAAACATAATACACTCGCAAGTGTATGTAAAGCATTCTAAGTGGTTGAGCACTTGGTAACCATACTTAACATTTAATCAACGTCACATATTCCCTTTATTATGAAATCTCACTACACCGTACCAAGTGTAGTCACCAAAACGAAGTACTGTGCAACCGTTGAATACTGGTCGTCCAGTCCGGTTGGGGTTGTCAGGCCCGATAGATCTATCAACAGGATTCGCGTTTACAATACCCATGTAAATAGTAGTTACCAAGCTACAGGGAAATATGCCAGTGGTACAACTCAACGTAGAATATATTTTTAAGTACTTGTGTCTATTTTGTAAACATTTATAAAAGCAGCGCATGTATTCTCAGCCCAAAAATATATATTGCAAAAGCAATTAAAAAGGGAGCAAATGAAACTCACTTTTGCCTTGAAGGTATTTAATTCGACTTGGTGTCCGATAGATATCACGAACCTAACCATATATATAATATATCAACATATTTTCTTTTTAAGTAATCGTTACATATATATATACTTTTAATACTTTTAATATTTTCTTAGTCCGTAGTTAGCAGTTCGATGTTAGTGGTCCACAATTAGTTGCTTAAATAAAATAAATAAAGAACCCATCATATTCGTATTGATCAGAATTAATCTCGACCCATGGTACCATGTTGTCAAATGACGTGTTGCGTACATAAAGTACCGTGTTGTCAAATGACGTGTTGCGTACAATCATGAGGTCTTATGATTAATCTTCTCGTGTTGTTTACGGGTGGTCCTGAAATATATAGAATCAAATCATAAGTAATTATATATAAAATGTCATATTAATTAGAAAAGATATGATTAATTTACTTTTTCTCCAAATATTTTCGTAGCTAAACTAGCTTCGGATAAACCATTCTTGTTTTAGTCGTAGTTTCTTCATTACAACTCCGTTTTTGTTGGTTCAACTTGCCACTTCCTTGGATCGAGTCAAATTTTAAGAATATGAACTGAAAATACCTTAGTTTGTATTCAAAATCATAGGTTATAGGTTAAACTTTGGTGAAACTTAAGAAAGTGATCATTTTCCATCATAAAAACAACATTTAATGATCATTTTTCTAAAAATACTTACACTTTGAGTTAAACCATGAAATTTTTATGTGTTAACATATTCATAAGAAATATCATTTTTCCATAACATGAACTTCCAATTCAATGTTCAAGATGGTTTTTAATTATCCAACCCAAAACAGCCCCCGGTTGCACTCCGACGACGTAGATTCAGTTTTTAAGATGTTCTTTGTAAAACCAAGTTATATCTTGTTAGGTTAGCATATCATTATGATATATTACAGGTATTGAAGTGTTTTAAAAGTCAAGTTAGAAGGATCTATTTAGTTTGCGAACAAGTTTGAAATCATTCAAACTATGTTCTTGTTGTTAAAATTTTATACCACAAAATAAGATAGCTATATGAATATGAATTGAATAAGATTATAAACAAGGTTACTACCTCAAGTTACTTGGACAAATTTACTGCAAAAGATAAGAAATAATCTTGGAATCAAAGAGTGGTGGAGTTAGATCAAAAGGTTGGAAGTAAACTTCTTCAAATGGGTGGTTATTTTGATATGTTCTTGAAAGAGTTTTCTTATGGTGTTTAAGGCTTATAATTGAAGCTAAATGATGGGGAAAATACTTGGAGATGATCAAGTATGAAGTTAGGAGTATTTTGAGAGAGAAATGAGGGTGTAGGTATGAGAAAATGGAGTGAAGAAATGGTGTTCATTTATAAAAACGTTTTTAGTTTATAAAGAAAGAAAAGGATTCCTAATTTTGTTTTCTTACTAATAATTTATACTACTTGACAAATCCTAGTTACCTCATATCTAGGACAGTAATAATGTTGATTAGAATGTTGATTTGATGTGTATATACTAATAGTAAATACGTATAGATGCTGGGTATGATACGGGTACATATACCCTAGATATACGTATAGAAATCTTGAGGAAACGGAACGAGAATTCAAATATAGCTATCTTTTGTGAATATACTTATTTTGTTTTATGTATTTAAGTCCTTAAAAAGTTATTAAATGCATTATATATACGATACATGTATAAGCATTATAGATTATAAGTATATATATCCAAGAATGTTACGTATAGTTATTGTTTTGAAAACTTAAGTTAGTAGTTTCAAAATATACTTATAACTCATTGTCATTAGTACACAATGAGATGTTAAACCATCCTTAGATCATGTTAAATATATATAAATACATATATATACACAAACGTATAATTATCGTATGTTATATAGTTCGTGATATCATCGGTCATATTGGACGGTCAAACGTTGTGTAAAACTCTTTTCAAAAACACAAGTCTCAACAATTTGAATTGCTTATCATGTTGGTATGGTTTAATTTATGTAAATATTAATCTCATAAGTATAATTTGGTCGGAAAATTCCGGGTCATTACATTAGTCCCTCAAGTTTGTATCGGGTGCGTGAATTACCTAAACGAGATAATTTAAAACGCGTATTAATGGAAGATGTCATAATTATATAACGGACTTTAAAATAACATAACGGAAGGTAAACGGAAAAAGGCGGGATGTTATATTATCTAAGTAAGTCTTAGTTCTTGTAAAAATGTAGTATCTTAAAATAAATAAATAAATGGGTTAGTAAGGGTAAACCCTAAATGACTTTGACCATGGTTGACTTGTGGTATAAATTATGATACATGTATGTGTATATGTTTGATATTAGGTGAAAATACTTGAAGTTTGTGGATTGTTATTGCTTGGAAGTTATAATTCTTGCTTGAAGTTTAAGGTGAGTACAATGTGCATATATCCTTGATAGATTTAATTGTGATGCATAAATTGTGATATGATTTGGGACTCATAGTATATTGAAAGATATACAATGAGTTGCCGGCATCGGGGACGCATTTTGATGATAATTTGGTTCTCATGGTATATCGAAAGATGTATGATGGGTAGCCGGCGTCGGAGACGCAATTAGAATAGTAATTTGACAAAGGGGACGCTCAATGTCTAGGACATCGGGGATGTCAAAAAGGGGACTCGCTTCTTGTCGAGGACAAAGAAAGGACCTAGTATGGCATGGGGTGCAAATTAAGTGATAATTGTATGCGGTTTGTGTATTTACCATTAAATGTATTAATGGTATATGCTAGTTGTATTCACTAAGTTTTGCTTACTCCGTTGTTGTTTGATATTTTTGTAGGAACAAGTCAAGATAAAGGTAAGAATGTGGAGACGATAGTGTAGAGGAAAACTTGTTATATTTGGGTCTTGAATTGGATAGCTTGTGTAGTCTTAAATTTGTGACCTTTTGGATTGTAAAGTTGGTGCTTAGAAGATACCCGAAGCCACGCTCTAGTACTTTTTGAAATCGTCTTTTGAATACATTGATGTAATCACTTAAACGTGTTTCAAATGTCGAATTGTGTGTAATCAAGGTGTTTTTTGGTGGATTAATGTTAAAGGTTGAATGTGGTTGTTAATTTGGATCTAAAAGTACTAGAAATTGGTCAAAAACTGGTTTGGGTGGTGTGTGCGCCGTACACATATGCTAAAAATTTTATCTACGCGCAGGAAGGCATTGTGTGCGCTTCACACATATAAGTGTGCACCGCTCACATTTGTATAAGTAAGTGTGCTCCGCACACATATATGTGTGCGCCGCACACATGTGTAAAAAAAAAAAGAAAAAAGAGGATATCACTTTTTTTGGGAAGCGGAGGAAAGTAATCTTTCTTTATTTTTCTGAATTTTTTTTAATATTAAGATCACATAAAAATATGAACATTTAAAAAAGACACTTTGTGAAAAATGTTATTATTTTGGCGGGAAAATGCTCAAAAAAATAAATGATAACATGCATCATATGTAATGTACTCCCTCCGTCTCATATTCATAGTCCACCGATAAAAAATACACAGTTTAAGGAAATGTCATAAAAGTGTTGTACTTTCTGTTTAATTTCTAGTTTTACCCTTACCTTTTCTTTCTCCTTTAATTCTATCCACATACATTAAGGGCATAATAGAACTTAATCTTTTTATTATTTTCTATTTATAAAATTGAACTATTAATTTGGGACATCTCAAAATGGAATAATGGACTATTAATATGGGAGGGAGGGAGTATTAACTAAAGTTTGTTTTTTAAGGGGTTAGAAATTAGGGTTTAGAAAGTAGTGTTTAGGGTTTAGAAATTAGGGTTTAGATTGAATTTTTAACACGAACGGTTTAGAGTTTAGAGTTTAGGGTTTTGGGTTTAGAGTTTTGGGTTTTGGGTTTAGGGACTAAACCCAAAATACTACACCCTAAACCATGAACCATAAACCCTAAACTCTAAATCCGACTAAATTTTGAAAAAAAAACTTCAAATAAGATGGAAAAAAGCGATGAATAAAAACTCTAACTAAAACATTACTTGTTATCATTTATTTATTTGAGCGTTTTCCTGCCAAAAAAATATTCATCACAAAGTGTTTTTTTAAAATGTTCATATTTTTATGTAATCTTAATGTTCAAAAAAAAAATTTCAAAAAAATTTCAAAAAACCAAAAAAAAATCAGTTCTCCACTTCCCCCAAAAAAGTGTTTCTCTCTTGATGATCACCACACACACACACACACACACACACACACACACACACACATATATATATATATATATATATATATATATATATATATATATATATATATATATATATATATATATATATATATATATATATATATATATATATATATATATAAAGTGGTAGGATCAAGAGGGAAGTAACCAATTGGGGAGAAGCGGGAGGAAGCATTTTTTTTTTTCATTTTTTGAAAAAACTTTGTTCATGAACATTATAGATTGGATGAAAATATGAACATTTAATAAAGACACTTTGTGATAAATATTTTTATTTTGGCGGAAAAACGCTCGAAGAAGTAATGTATAACAATTATCGTGTTTTTCGAGCTTATGTTGAGGTTTTAGATATTAGGGTTTAGATATTAGGGTTTATAGGTTTAGATACGAGGGTTTAGAAATTTAGGGTTTAGGGTTTAGATTTAGGGTTTAGATTTAGGATTTAGATTGAGTTTTTAACACGAACGGTTTAGAGTTTAGGGTTTAGGGTTTGGTGTTAACCCAAAATACCAAACCCTAAACCTTAAGCCCTAAACTCTAAATCGGGCTAAATTTTACTTCACAAAACATGAAAAAAAATGTTAACATTCTTCACGAACAATATTATCTTGAATGTTATTTTTGTCGTTCGTTTTCCCGCCAAAATAATAACATTTATCACGAAGTGTCTTTTTTAAATGTTCATATTTTCATCCATTCTATAATGTTCATGAACAAAGTTTTTTCGAAAAATGAAAAAAAAAATTGCTTCCCCCCGCTTCCCCCCGTTGGTTACTTCCCCATTGATCCTGCCCATATATATATTAGAACAAAATCCATTGATATATGCAGGAGAAGTTACGACACACACAAAAGAACAAAAACTAGAGTTAGAATAGAAGACTTTCAACAGTCAATTATTCTTTTGGGTTGTTTTGATATGATGATATGACTTTGTAGTATTAGGAGAATTTTTTTTTAGGTGGGACAGGTGAGTGATTTAAATTGTCATGAGTTAAATGGGAGGATACACTCCTACCTTTTAGTGAGGGAGGGCTTAATATCGGGTCTCTTATGTAGTGACCCAAACTTTTCCATGATTATATATTAAATGAAAACTATATTTGCATAATTAAATGTTTTCAACATGTTAAGCAATCAAACTTGTTAAGACTTGCTTAATTGAAATGAGTTTATATAGACAATTGACTACCCCGTTTGCCTGATGATTCACGAACGTCATAACTTGTGATAATTATATAATCGTTTTATTTTTTTTTATGATATAAGTATTTATTACATATATATATATATATATATATATATATATATATATATATATATATATATATATATATATATATATATATATATATATATATATATATATATATATATATATATATATATATATATATATATATATATATATATATATATATAATACAATTAAATCAAAGATGTACAACTAAAATACTATTTGCTACAGTAAAACACTATTTGCTACAGTAAATTTTCGCTTTGCTACAGTAAAATACTATTTGCTACAGTAAAAAATACTATTTGCTACAGTAACACTATTTACTACAGTACAATATTTACTCGTATTCAATCCGTATTCGTACTCGTACAATACACAACTTCTAAATGTATATACCATTGGTATATACACTTCAATGATCAGCTCTTAGCAGCCCTAATGAGTCACCTAAACATGTGGAAACTATCATTTGCCAACTAGCATTAAATATCTAACAAAAATAAAAACTAATAGAACCTTATAATCAAGGGTAGGATCACGTTTTTTCTTCACCAACCATAACACTTTCATTTTTCAACTTTTATGCATCAAACTTATCTCTCTCAAATTCTCTCTTGGTGTTCTAAGTATTCTTCATCATCTTCAACAAAATCTAGCTCAATCTAGTTCATAAATCCTAACCTAGATCAACTTTCAAAATAACTACTCAAGTAAACTTCAAGAACACTTTCAAGTTTGCAAGTCTACTTACAAGCTTTCTAATCCATTCTAAGTAATCATTTAAGATCAAGAAACCTCTGTTATTTACAGTAGGTTATCATTCTAATTCAAGGTAATGCTCATATTCAAACTTTGATTCAATTTCTATAACTATAACAATCTTAATTTGAGTAGGAATCTTACTTGAATTTGTTTTCATGTCATGATTCTACTTTAAGAACTTTCAAGCCATCCAAGATCCTTTGAAGCTAAATCATTTCTTGTCACTTTCAGTAGGTTTACCTATTAAGCTTGAGGTAGTAATGATGTTCATAACATCATTCGATTCATATATATATAACTATCTTATTCGGAGATTTAAACTTGTAATAACTAGAACATAGTTTAGTTAATTCTAAACTTGTTAGCAAACAAAGTTAATCCTTCTAACTTGACTTTTAAAATCAACTAAACACATGTTCTATATCTATATGATATGCTAACTTAATGATTTAAAACCTGGAAACACGAAGAACACCGTAAAACCGGACATACGCCGTCGTAGTGAAACCGGGGGCTGTTTTGGGTTAGATAATTAAAAACTATGATAAACTTTGATTTAAAAGTTGTTCTTCTGGGAAAATGATTTTTCTTATTAACCATGAAACTATATCCAAAAATCATGGTTAAACTCAAAGTGGAAGTATGTTTTTCAAAATGGTCATCAAGATGTCGTTCTTTCGATGGAAATGACTACCTCTTACAAAAACGACTTGTAACTTGTATTTCTGACTATAAACTTATACTTTTTCTGTTTAGTTTCATAAATTTCAGTTCATTTTGAAACCATAGCAACTTGATTCACTCAAAACGGATTTAAAACGAAGAAGTTATGGGTAAAACAAAATTGGATAAATTTGCTTGTTGTAGCTACGTGAAATTTGTAACAAATCTATACCAGCCATAACTTAACTAACTTATATTGTATTATACATGTATTCTAACATATATTATGTACTCTTGATAGACCATAGACACGTATATAATGTTTTGACATATCATATCGACGTCATCTATATATATTATTTGGAACAACCATAGACACTCTATATGCGGTAATGATCGAGTTAGCTATACAGGGTTGAGGTTGATTCCAAAATAATATATATACTTTGAGTTGTGATCGAGTTTGAGACTTGTATACACTGGGTCGTGGATTGATTTGAGATAATATATATTGATTTATTTCTGTACTACTAACTGTGGACAACTGATTGTGGACTACGAACGTTGGACTGTTAACTTAACAAACTTAAATCGTTAAAACATAATAAAATATATTGTGAATATATTTTGATCATACTTTGATATATATGTATATATTTGTTATAGTTTCGTGAATCGACCCGTGGTCGAGTCTTATTTTCTGACGAAGTGAAAATCTGTAAAAATGAGTTATAGTCCCACTTTTAAAATCTAATATTTTTGGGATGAGAATACATGCAGCTTTATAAATGTTTTACAAAATAGACACAAGTGCGCGAAACTACATTCTATGGTTGTATTATTAAACCGAATATTTCCCCTTCAAGTCTGGTAGCCTAAGAATTAGGGAAATGGCCCCTAATTGACGCGAATCCTAAAGATAGATCTATTGGGCCTAACAACCCCCATTCAAGTTATGAATGGCTTTAGTACTTCGATTTATATGGTGATTGCGATTGCTAATTTATGACATACTTGCGAGTATGCGGGGAATATTCTATATGCATTAAACTTAATGTCGGTTACCAGGTGTTCATCATATGAATGATTTTTATACACTTGCTAGTGTAAGATTATTGAATAAGTGAAATCTTGTGGTCTATTATTATGATTTGATAAATGTATAGGTTAAACCTATAACTCACCAACATTTTTGTTAACGTTTTAAGCATGTTTATTCTCAGGTGACTATTAAGAGCTTCCGCTGTTGCATGCTAAATAAAGAAAGGATTGGAGTCTGCATACTTGTATAATATTGTTTAAAAACTGCATTCGAAGACTTAAGTTATTGTGTAATATTATTGTAAACCATTATGTAATGGTCGTGTGAGAACGCTATATTTTAGATTATCATTATTTGATAATCTTCGTAATGTTTTTAAACCTTTATCGATAAAATAAAGGTTATGGTTTGTTTTTAAAAATCGAATGCAGTCTTTGAAAAACGTCTCATATAGAGGTCAAAACCTCGCAACGAAATCAATTAATATGAAACGTTTATAATCGATATGAACGGGACATTTCAGTTGGTATCAGAGCGTTGGTCTTAGAGAACCAGAAATTGCATTAGTGTGTCTTATCAAGTTTGTTAGGATGCATTAGTGAGTCTAGACTTCGACCGTGTTTTCTTTAAAAACGATTGCTTAACATGTTTGTTGGAAACTATATATTTTTACATGTAAATATTATGTGATATATTAATCTCTTAACGTGCTTGATATTGTGTGATAGATGTCTACCTCTAGTACAAATCCCATTGACTCACCCAATAATAATGAAGAGTCGAATGTATTTTGGGAAGATTCACAAATTCTCGAAGAGGAACCGGAAGAAGAGGAACCGGAAGAAGAGGAACCGGAAGAAGAAGAGGTTTCGGAGGAAGAAATATTAATAACTACATAAAAACGGTTAAATAAAAGAAAATCCTCAACCAATGGACCAAAGTTAAAAATGGTCAATGGTGTTTCCGCCGAGGAAGAAAAATATTGGGAAAATTACCAATTTTCTGATGAATCGGATCCCGATGAGGATTTCGATGATGTTATAGAAATTACCCCGACCCAATTTGAAAAAGCAAAAGAAAACAATAAGGGAAAAGACATCAAAATAGAGAAACCTAATTCCAACCCCGATGAACTTTATGTTAACATGAAATATCCCGATGGGAAATACCGTCAACACCCGTATTTCTTAAGTTTTAACTATAACCCGGGGACATCTAAGCCACCAGGTTTTTCTAAACCATTTGTGAAGACAACAGCTCGTATTAGGGTAGCACCATATATCCCTAGGAAATTAGCGAAACGAACCAAGTCCGAAGAAGAAGAAACGAGTGAGTCGGAATAAAGAGTTGTAATCATGTTGTGTAATATATGTATTGTAGTGTGCTTGTATTTTTATGTTATATGTAAAAATTACTTGTATTGTTTGTTAATTATCTTTTACGAATCTAATCCTCGTCTATTTTACAGTATAAAAAAAACACACAATGGACGTTAAGGATAGACAACCGAATATTTTAGAAGTCCTACCCGGGGACATGATTGATGAAATCTTGTCTAAAGTCGGTTAGAATTCGTCAGTACAATTATTTATGGAAAAATTAGTTTGTCGAAGATTTGAAAGACGTTCCAGGCATGCCTTAGTTTATAAAAGGCTTTCCTTTGAAAGATGGGATATATCACATTGAGGAGACGTTAAGTTACGCCGTGTTTTCTTTAAGGCATTAAATGCGGGAAACCCAGATGCAATTTTTCACTACGGATTGAGAACCTATCTTGACTCCACATATCCCAACATAGGACTTCGTTCTTTCGAAAGAGCTTCAAACATGCAATATAAAGAAGCATGTTATGTTTACGGGTTAGTGATGTTCGCTTCTCATCAAATTGAGAAAAAGAACATCGGGTTGTAACTTTTAAATAAAACATTATCACAAGTGACGGATTCAGTAGTTGGGGTGAGAAATAAGGTTTTTAGATTGTTACGGGGCTGTTGGGAATTACGTAACCCTCATCCTTTTAACGATGTTACAACATGCTATCCTGCCAACGACCACAACAGTTATTTTCCACAAGACCAAGGATGAGAAATAATACTAGTAAAGCCCGAATGCATGACTTGTTTCTGGACCTATGAATTACGTGTCTTTATTGCCTTTGCTGAACGACTTGCGCTTAACTAGAATTGACTTAACAACTGCCTTGTATCAAAGTTATTGTGTGCTATATTTCATGCTATATGTAAAATAGCGGTATTGTACGTTTGTAAATTATTGTATAAAAGTTTGAACGTGAAATTTATTGTAATCAGTTTTTCATATAGAATTGTAGTAGTTGAATTGTATATGTTAGCTACTAAGTATGAACTTAACGGGTAGGTACTACCCGAATTAAAACTTATAAAAAGCTAATATGAAGAAAAAGCTTTTATAAATAAGTTCATATTATGCTACGAAATACTATTGACTACTCTTAATATTCTATATGATTAACTCAATTCTATTGGCTATTTTTGAAGGAAATGGCACCGACGACTCGTCAGAACTTAAACATGAGCGAGGAAGACTTCCGTGTTTTTCTTGCTGCGAACATAGCCGCAGTGCAGGCCGCAATGCAAAATAATAACAATAACTCCGGGTCTAGCAGTGGAATTAATTCCATAATGAATCATGTAGGATGCTCCTACAAAGAATTCACTGCCTGTAAACCTCTAGAATTGGATAGAACCGAAGGACCAATCGGATTGAAGTGGTGGACCGAGAAGGTAGAATCGGTGTTTGCCATAAGTAAGTGCACTGAAGAAGATAAAGTAAAGTACGCTACGCATACCTTCACAGGTACTGCGTTAACATGGTGGAACACCTATCTCGAGCAGGTGGGACAAGATGCTGCTTACGCATTACCGTGGTCAGCATTCAAACACTTAATGAACGAGCAGTACCGTCCCAGAAACGAGTTCAATAAGCTCAAGGTAGAGCTTAGAGGGTTACGAACACAAGGGTTTGATAATACCACGTACGAACGATGATTCACAGAGCTGTGCCTATTGTGTCCGGGAGCGTTCAAAGATGAAGAAGAGAAGATCGACGCATTTGTAAAAGGGTTACCAGAAAGAATTCAAGAAGATGTGAGTTCACACGAACCCGCTTCCATACAAAAGGCAATTCGAATGGCTCATAAACTCATAAATCAAATTGAGGAAAGAATTAAAGAGCAGGCGGCCGAAGAAGCCAACACGAAACAAGTCAAGAGGAAGTGGGAAGAAAACAGTGACAAGAGTCACCAATACAACAACAACAAAAACAACAACAACAACAATAATCGCAATTACAAACGCAATAACTACCACCACAACCACAACTTTAACCGCAACAACAATAACAATCCCAACAACAACTACAACAACCGTTCCAACAATAACAACAACCGCAATAACAACCAGAGGCAGAAACCATGCCAGAGGTGTGAAGGATACCATCCGAATGGCTTTGTATGATATCGTATACTAAGTGTAATAGAAAGGGTCATGGTACGACGAAGTGTGAAGTTTATGGACCAATGGCTAACAAGAATAAAGGAACAAATAATTTCGGAAAAAATAATACCTCCATTATTTGTTATGGATGTGGGAAGTCGGGTAATATCAGAAACGAATGCCCAAATCAGGGGAATACTAATGGACAGGGCCGCTGAAGAGTTTTCAATATTAATACGGCAGAAGCGCAGGAAGACCCGGAGCTTGTTACGGGTACGTTTCTTATTGACGATAAACCTCCTTATGTTTTATTTGATTCGGGGGCGGATAGAAGCTATATGAGTAGAGATTTTTGTGCTAAATTAAGCTGCTTATTAACGCCATTAGATAATAAGTTTTTACTCCAATTAGCAAACGATAAATTAATTACAGCTGATATAATATGTCAGAATCGAGAAATTAAACTAGTTAGCGAAACGTTTAAGATTGATTTGATACCAGTAGAGTTAGGGAGTTTTGACGTGATAATTGGCATGGACTGGTTGAAAGAGGTGAAAGCAGAGATCGTTTGTTACAAAAATATGATTCGCATTATGCGCGAAAAGAGAAAACCCTTAATGGTGTACGGAGAGAAGAGCAACGCGAAGTTAAATCTTATTAGTAATTTGAAGGCGCAAAAGCTAATAAGAAAAGGTTGCTATGCCATTCTAGCACACATCAAAGAAGTCAAACCCGAAGAAAAGAACATCAATGATGTTCCCATCGCAAAAGAATTTCCTGATGTATTTTCGAAAGAATTACCAGAACTACCTCCACACCGATCTGTTGAATTTCAAATAGATCTTGTACCAGGAGGAGCACCAATAGCTCGTGCTCCTTACAGACTCGCACCTAGCAAAATAAAGGAATTACAAAGTCAATTACAAGAACTTTTAGAGCGTGGTTTCATTCGACCAAGTACATCACCATGGGGAGCTCCGGTGTTGTTTGTCAAAAATAAGGATGGTACATTCAGGTTATGTATTGACTACCGAGAGTTGAAAAAACTTACCATCAAGAACCGTTATCCACTACCGAGAATCGATGACTTATTTGATCAACTACAAGGTTCGTCAGTTTATTTGAAGATTGATTTACGTTCCGGGTATCATCAAATGCGGGTGAAGGAGGATGATATTCCGAAGACTGCTTTTAGAACTCGTTACGGTCATTATGAGTTTATGGTTATGCCGTTTGGATTGACTAACGCACCAGCTGTGTTCATGAACCTCATGAACCGAGTGTGTGGACCATATCTTGACAAGTTTGTCATTGTTTTCATTGATGACATACTTATTTACTCAAAGAATGATCAAGAGCACGAAGAACATTTGAGAAAAGTGCTAGAATGGTTGAGGAAGGAAAAATTGTACGCTAAATTTTCAAAGTATGCATTTTGGTTGAAAGAAGTTCAATTCCTCGGTCATATAGTGAGCAAAGAAGGTATTCAAGTTGATCCGGCAAAGATTGAAACCGTTGAGAAGTGGGAAACACCAAAAACTCCTATGCAGATACGCCAATTTTTAGGATTGGCTGGTTACTACAGAAGATTCATTCAAGATTTTTTCAAAATAGCAAAACCCTTGACTGCATTAACGCATAAAGGGAAGAAATTTGAATGGAAGGATGAACAAGAGAAAACGTTTCAGTTGTTGAAGAAAAAGTTAACTACGGCACCTATATTGTCATTGCCTGAAGGGAATGATGATTTTGTGATATATTGTGACGCCCCAAAGTAAGGCCTCGGTTGTGTATTAATGCAACGAACGAAGGTGATTGCCTATGCGTCCAGACAATTGAAGATTCACGAGCAAAATTATACGACTCACGATTTGGAATTGGGCGCTGTTGTTTTTGCATTGAAGACTTGGAGGTACTACTTATATGGGGTCAAAAGTATTATATATACCGACCACAAAAGTCTTCAACATATATTTAATCAGAAACAACTGAACATGAGACAGCGTAGGTGGATTGAATTGTTAAATGATTACGATTTTGAGATTCGTTACCACCCGGGGAAGGCGAATGTAGTAGCCGACGCTTTGAGTAGAAAGGACAGAGAACCTATGTGGGTAAAAGCTATGAATATAATTATTCATACTAACCTTACTACTCAAATAAAGGAGGCACAGCAGGGAGTTTTAAAAGAAGGAAAGTTGAGGAATGAAATACCCAAAGGATCGAAGAAACATCTAAATATTCGGGAAGACGGAATCCGGTATAGGGCTAAAAGAATTTGGGTACCAAAGTTTGGAGATGTGAGAGAAATGGTACTTAAGGAAGCACATAAAACCAGATATTCGATACATCACGGAGCGGGGAAGATGTACAAAGATCTCAAGAAACACTTTTGGTGGCCGGGTATGAAAGCCGATATTGCTAAATACGTAGGAGAATGTTTGACGTGTTCTAAGGTCAAAGGTGAACATCAGAAACCATCAGGTCTACTTCAACAACCTAAAATCCTGGAATGGAAATGGGAAAACATTACCATGGATTTCATTACTAAATTGCCAAGAACTGCAAGTGGTTATGATACTATTTGGGTAATAGTCGATCGTCTCACCAAGTCAGCACACTTTCTGCCAATGAGAGAAGATGATAAAATGGAGAATTTAGCACGACTATACTTGAAGGAAGTTGTCTCCAGACATGGAATACCAATCTCTATTATCTCTGATAGGGACGGTAGATTTGTTTCAAGGTTTTGGCAAACGTTACAACAAGCATTGGGAACTCGTCTAGATATGAGTATTTCCTATCATCCACAAACCGATGGGCAGAGTGAAAGGACGATACAGACTCTTGAAGACATGCTACGAGCATGTGTTATTGATTTTGGAAACAGTTGGGATCGACATCTACCGTTAGCAGAATTTTTCTACAACAACAGTTACCACTCGAGTATTGAGATGGCACCGTTTGAGGCACTTTATGGCAGAAATGCAGGTCTCCAATTTGTTGGAACGAGATGGGGGATAGACAAATTACGGGTCCGGAGATAATCCAAGAAACTACCGAGAAAATCATTCAAATTCAACAACGGTTGAAAACCGCCCAAAGTCGACAAAAGAGCTACGCGAACAGTAAAAGAAAAGATGTAGAATTTGAAATTGGTGACATGGTCATGCTTAAGGTATCACCTTGGAAAGGTGTTGTTCGATTTGGTAAACGGGAGAAACTGAATCCAAGATACATTGGACCATTCAAGATTATAGATCGTGTCGGACCAGTAGCTTACCGACTTGAATTACCTCAACAACTCGCCGGCGTACACGATACTTTTCACGTATCGAACTTGCAGAAATGCTTAGCCAAAGAAGATCTCACTATTCCTTTAGACAAAATCCAAATCAATGAAAAACTTCAATTCATTGAAGAACCCGTCGAAATAATGGATTGTGAGGTTAAAGGACTTAAGCAAAACAAGATACCAATTGTTAAGGTTCGATGGAATGCTCGTATAGGACCCGAGTTCACCTAGGAGCGTGAAGATCAGATGAAGAAGAAATACCCGCACTTATTTCCAGACGATGCGTCAATACCTCCAACTGCTTAAAATTTCGGGACGAAATTTATTTAACGGGTAGGTACTGTAGTGACCCGAACTTTTCTATGATTATATATTAAATGAAAACTATATTGGCATGATTAAATGTTTCCAACATGTTAAGCAATCAAACTTGTTAAGACTTGATTAATTGAAATGAGTTTATGTAGACAATTGACTACCCCATTTGCCTGATGATTCACGAACATCATAACTTGTGATAATTATATAATCGTTTTTTTTTTTATGATTTAAGTTTTTATTATTTATATATATATATATATATATATATATATATATATATATATATATATATATATATATATATATATAAAAGAAGAAATACAATTAAATCAAAGATGTACAACTAAAATACTATTTGCTACAGTAAAACACTATTTGCTACAGTAAAAACACTATTTGCTACAATAAATTTTCGCTTTGCTATAGTAAAATACTATTTGCTGCAGTAAAATACTATTTGCCACAGTGAAATACTATTTGCTACGGTAAAAACTATTTGCTATAGTGAACACTATTTACTACAGTAACACTATTTACTCGTATTCAATCCGTATTCGTACTCGTACAATACACAACTTCTAAATGTATATACTATTGGTATATACACTTCAATGATCAGCTCTTAGCAGCCTTAATGAGTCACCTAAATATGTGAGAACCATCATTTGGCAACTAGCATGAAATATCTAACAAAAATACAAACTAATGGAACCTTATATTCAAGGGTAGGATCACGTTTTTCTTCACCAACCATAACACTTTTATTTTTCAACTTTCATGCATCAAACTTATCTCTCTCAAATTCTCTCTTGGTGTTCTAAGTTTTCTTCATCATCCTCAACAAAATCTAGCTCAATCTAGTTCATAAATCCTAACCTAGATCAACTTTCAAAACAACTACTCAAGTAAACTTCAAGAACACTTTCAAGTTTGCAAGTCTACTTACAAGCTTTTTAATCCATTCCAAGTAATCATTTAAGATCAAGAAACCTCTGTTATTTACAATAGGTTATCATTCTAATTCAAGGTAATACTCATATTCAAACTTTGATTCAATTTCTATAACTATAACAATCTTAATTCGAGTAGGAATCTTACTTAAATTTGTTTTCGTGTCATGATTCTACTTCAAGAATTTTCAAGCCATCCAAGATCCTTTGAAGCTAAATTATTTCTTGTCACTTCCAGTAGGTTTACCTACTAAACTTGAGGTAGTAATGATGTTCATAACATCATTCGATTCATATATATATATATATATATATATATATATATATAACTATCTTATTCGAAGATTTAAACTTGTAATAACTAAAACATAGTTTAGTTAATTCTAAACTTGTTCGCAAACAAAGTTAATCCTTCTAACTTGACTTTTAAAATCAACTAAACAAATGTTCTATATCTATATGATATGCTAACTTAATGATTTAAAACCTGGAAACACGAAGAACACCGTAAAACCAGACATACGCCGTCGTAGTGAAACTGGGGCTGTTTTGGGTTAGATAATTAAAAACTATGATAAACTTTGATTTAAAAGTTGTTCTTCTGGGAAAATGATTTTTCTTATTAACCATGAAACTATATCCAAAAATCATGGTTAAACTCAAAGTGGAAGTATGTTTTTCAAAATGATCATCAAGATGTCGTTCTTTCGACGGAAATGACTACCTCTTACAAAAACGACTTGTAACATGTATTTCCGACTATAAACTTATACTTTTTCTATTTAGTTTCATAAAATTCAGTTCATTATGAAACCATAGCAACTTGATTCACTCAAAATGGATTTAAAACGAAGAAGTTATGGGTAAAACAAAATTGGATAAATTTGCTTGTTGTATCTACGTGAAATTTGTAACAAATCTATACCAACCATAACTTAACTAACTTATATTGCATTATACATGTATTCTAACATATATTATGTAATCTTGATAGACCATAGACACGTATACAATGTTTTTGACATATCATATCGACGTCATCTATATATATTATTTGGAACAACCATAGACACTCTATATGCGGTAATGATCGAGTTAGCTATACAGGGTTGAGGTTGATTCCAAAATAATATATATACTTTGAGTTGTGATCGAGTCTGAGACTTGTATACACTGGGTCGTGGATTGATTCGAGATAATATATATTGATTTATTTCTGTACTACTAACTGTGGACAACTAATTGTGGACTACGAACGTTGGACTGTTAACTTAACAAACTTAAATCGTTAAAACATAATAAAACATATTGTGAATATATTTCGATCATACTTTGATATATATGTATATATTTGGTATAGGTTCATGAATCGACCCGTGGCCAAGTCTTATTTTCTGACGAAGTAAAAATCTGTGAAAGTGAGTTATAGTCCCACTTTTAAAATCTAATATTTTTAGGATGAGAATACATGCAGCTTTATAAATGTTTTACAAAATAGACACAAGTGCGTGAAACTACATTCTATGGTTGAAATATTAAATCGAATATTTCCCCTTCAAGTCTGGTAGCCTAAGAATTAGGGAAATGGCCCCTAATTGACGCGAATCCTAAAGATAGATCTATTGGGCCTAACAACCCCCATTCAAGTTATGAATGGCTTTAGTACTTCGATTTATATGGTGATTACGATTGCCAATTTATGACATACTTGCGAGTATGCGGGGAATATTCTATATCCATTAAAGTTAATGTCGGTTATCGGGTGTTCATCATATGAATGATTTTTATACACTTGTGAGTGTAAGATTATTGAATAAGTGAAATCTTGTGGTCTATTATTACGATTTGATAAATGTATAGGTTAAACCTATAACTCACCAACATTTTTATTGACGTTTTAAGCATGTTTATTCTCAGGTGATTATTAAGAGCTTCCGCTGTTGCATGCTGATAATGATAAAAACGAACATATATTTCATAGCATTATTCCTCAAGAAAGATAAGCTTTTAGTTGCAATTGTTCTATTTACAAGTGATATTCGTTTAAATAATAAAAGGTGAAGACAAAAGACAGATTCGACGAATTGAAGACGCAAACGACCAAAAAGCTCAAAAGTACAAAATACAATCAAAGAGGTTCCAATTATTGATAAGAAACGTCTCGAAATTACAAGAGTACAAGATTCAAAACACAAAGTACAAGATATTAAATTGTACGCAAGGACGTTCGAAAATCCGGAACCGGGACCAGAGTCAACTCTCAACGCTCGACGCAACGGACTAAAAATTACAAGTCAACTATGCACATAAATATAATATAATATTTAAATAATTCTTATAATTATTTATATATTATATAAATAAAATAAACCGTCGGCAAGAAAGACTCCAAAATGGAGTGAGCTGTATTTACAAACTCCGCAACTCGCGGAGTTTGAAGGCAAAAAGGGCCGCGAGTCGCGGAGTACCCTGAACTCAACTCCCTATAAAGCCAACCGAATTCTGATCATTTTTCATAACATATATCTATCTCTCTCTCAATATATACGTAAAAATATATATATAATTTATATTTTAATTTTAATTTTAATTTTAAATCCTAATAATAAGGGTATGTTAGCAAATGTTGTAAGGGTGTAAGTCGAAATTCTGTCCGTGTAACGCTACGCTATTTTTAATCATTGTAAGTTATGTTCAACCTTTTTAATTTAATGTCTCGTAGCTAAGTTATTATTATGCTTATTTAAAACGAAGTAATCATGATGTTGGGCTAATTACTAAAATTGGGTAATTGGGCTTTGTACCATAATTGGGGTTTGGACAAAAGAACGACACTTGTGGAAATTAGGTTATGGGCTATTAATGGGCTTTATATTTGTTTAACTAAATGATAGTTTGTTAATGTTAATATAAAGATTTACAATTGGGCGTCCCTATAAATTACCATATACACTCGATCGGACACGATGGGCGGGGTATTTATATGTACGAATAATCGTTCATTTAACCGGACACGGGAATGGATTAATAGCCACTAGAATAATTAAAACAGGGGTGAAATTATGTACAAGGACACTTGGTATAATTGATAACAAAATATTAAAACCTTGGGTTACACTCAGTCGACATCCTGGTGTAATTATTAAATAAAGTATTAAAATCTTGTTACAGTTTAAGTCCCCAATTAGTTAGAATATTTAACTTCGGGTATAAGGATAATTTGACGAGGACACTCGCACTTTATATTTATGACTGATGGACTGTTATGGACAAAAACCAGATGGACATATTAAATAATCCAGGACAAAGGACAATTAACCCATGGGCATAAAACTAAAATCAACACGTCAAACATCATGATTACGGAAGTTTAAATAAGCATAATTCATTTATTTCATATTTAATTTCCTTTATTTTATATTTAATTGCATTTCTAATTATCGCATTTTTATTGTTATTGTATTTAATTGCACTTTTAATTATCGTACTTTTTAATTATCGCAAGTTTATTTTATCGTACTTTTATTATTCGAAATTTCATTATCGTTATTTACTTTACACTTTAATTTAAGTCTTGTATTTATTTTTAATATTTTACATTTGGTTTTAACTGAGACTAAAGTTTTAAAATCGACAAACCGGTCATTAAACGGTAAAAACCCCCCTTTATAATAATAATATTATTTATATATATATATATTTGTATTTTTATAAAAGTAAACTAATATAGCGTTAAGCTTTGTTTAAAGATTTTCCCTGTGAAACGAACCGGACTTACTAAAAACTACACTATTGTACGATTAGGTACACTGCCTATAAGTGTTGTAGCAAGGTTTAAGTATATCCATTCTATAAATAAATAAATATCTTGTGTAAAATTGTATCGTATTTAATAGTATTTCCTGCTAAAATTAATAGCTATTTTATATACACTCCGCTACCACATCAAGTATTTTTGGCGCCGCTGCCGGGAAACAAACTCTTAAACGCCGGAAGCGCAACGCTAATATAAAGAAAAAAAAAGATTTTTAGTTTACTTTTATTAAAATTAGTTTTTATAAAAATACGTTTTAAATATTCAAAAATAAAAGAAAAACAAAAATATAAGTATTTTTAAGATTTTGTTAAATATTTAAGTTTTATAAAGTTTCTTTATTTTTATATAAGTTTTATTTAAGTATTTTGTTTTTATTTAAAACATATAAAAAAAATTTAATATATATAAATCTATTTTTAAGATATTTTTAAATTTATAAAGTAGTTCTATTTTTATTTAAGTTTTTAAATATAAGTTTTTATTATATAAATATTTTGATATAAACATAAAATATTAAACAGAAAATATAAATAAATAAATAAAAATACGTCGAATAAAAAACTGTACCTGGGTTAAATTCTGGAACCCCGCGACTCGCGGGGTTTGCTGCTTGAAATACCGCAACTCGCGGAGCCACTCTGACACGGGTACACAGAACCCTAATCAAGCATTAATTACGGGTAATTATTATAATTATTATTATAAAACCCTAATTAGGTTTTAATTACTTAATTATTTTAGTTTTTATTATTATTTTATTTAATTAGTTTAATTAAATTGTAAAATTAATAGTTTTAATAAAATAATATAAAAATATTATTTTTATAAAATTTGTACTTTTTACAACTTTTTGTATATTTTTATATTTTGTCCCTTTTTAATCGTTTTAGCGTAATATTTGTATTTTTAGCTCATATTTAGTTTTAAACTTAGTTTTTGCCATAGTTATTTTTACTTCTAGATTTTTAGGCTTTGCCGTAGAATTCCTTAAGTGCTTTTTCTTTAGACTAAGATTTAGGTGCTTTAGAATTTTGCGACGCCTTTTTAAGTTTTAGTTTCTTTTTAAGTTATTTCCATTTGGGATTTAGTTTTTCTTGTAAGCTTTAATATTTTTAGACGACTTTTACCTATGTATCAATTATCATTCCAATTAGTAATCTCAATTTGCTATTATAATTTTAAGTTAGTTGTAGTAATAAGGTTAGGTTAGTCAAGTGTTTTTAAGTGTTATAAGTTTCTTTTATTTTTCCGTCACCTTTTATTTTTCAACTATTTTTCTTTTTCGACCTTTTTCGACGAACTCTTTTTCTTTCTTATTTCTCGCTATTCTAGTTTTAGGACATAGATTTTTATTCTACTTCTTATCTAAATTTCTTAAAATTACGAAAATTTATTTTAAGTAGTTAAATTGATAGACATCAAAATTTTCTGGTTCGTAGTAATAGTTGGATTTGTACGTGGACCGGGTTATTGGAGCCAAACAGTCCTCAATTATATTGAGACCAAACGAATCCTGCCCCTCTGCTGCATCTTTTGGCTATTCGAAACGTGGGCAAAATCAGAAAAGTCTATTGATTGGATAACTTATTATAATTTTTCTTTCCTTTTAAAAACTAATAGGATATTCAGTGAATGCACCGAGCAAGACGTTCACCACCTTTTGTACGTTCACCACCTGTAACTAGATCAAGACATTTAGCAAATATTACTGCCGTTGATTTTTCTTTAGAATCATCATCCAGTCGACCAAGTACTCCAGTTTGAATTTCCGATAATCCATTTTTTGAACCCGACCTCACAATTGAGAATCCGGAGAATATTCAGGAACGATTCGTAGATCCTGAACCACTAAACTTTCCTCCGGAACCACCAATCATTCAAACAGAGATTGTTGAGGAACGAACCATTAAATCAGAATCCTCTAGTGATTCGGATTCAACAAATTCAATTATGGAGAATCTGGAACCTTTAAGTATGGAAGGCCGAATGAGAGCTAAACGCACTGGCCAAGGTCACGCAATTACTCATCCAGACATTAATGCGCCAGATTATGAAATCAAAGGACAAATTCTACACATGGTGACTAATCAATGCCAATTTAGTGGTGCGCCGAAGGAAGATCCAAATGAACATTTACGTACCTTTAATAGGATCTGCACACTATTTAAAATTCGAGAAGTGGAGGATGAACAGATATATCTCATGTTATTTCCCTAGACTTTAAAGGGAGAAGCCAAAGATTGGTTGGAATCGTTACCTGAAGGGGCGATTGATACATGGGATATTTTAGTTGAAAAATTTCTTAAACAATTCTTTTCGGCATCTAAAGCCGTAAGACTTCAAGGAGAAATTGTTACGTTTACACAGAAACCAAATGAAACTCTATATGAGGCATGGACTAGATTTGGAAAGTTGTTAAGAGGATGTTCGCAACATGGTTTAGACACCTGTCAAATAGTACAAATATTCTACCAAGGATGCGACATCACTACAAGGAAAGACATAGATATAGCAGCTGGTGGTTCTATTATGAAGAAAACCGAAACTGATGCTTACAAAATTATTGATAACACTGCTTCCCACTCACATGAGTGGCATCAAGAAAAAGATATCGTTAGATCATCTAAAGCAGCTAGAACCGATTCTAGCCATGACTTAGATTCCATTTCCGCAAAGATAGATGCTGTCGAGAGACGAATGGAAAAGATGACTAAAGATATTCACTCAATACGAATTAGTTGTGAGCAGTGTGGAGGACCACATTTGACAAAAGATTGTCTCAGTATTGAATTAACAATGGAACAAAGAGAGAATATTTCATACATAAACCAAAGGCCTGGAAATAATTATCAGAATAATTATCAACCGCCAAGACCAATTTACAATCAAAACCAGAATTATAACCGAAATATTCCATACAACAACCAACAAGGTCCTAGCAATCAACAAGTATCCAATAATACTTACAATCAGCAAAGACCTAATTTTCAAAACAAACCACCACAACAAACCGATGATAAAAAGCCGAATTTAGAAGATATGATGACGAAGCTAGTTGAAACTCAAACGCAGTTTTTCACATCTCAAAAACAAACTAATGAACAAAATGCTCAAGCATTTAGAAATCAACAAGCTTCTATTCAAAATCTGGAACAAGAATTAAGTAACTTAGCAAGGTTAATAGGTGAAAGAAAATCGGGAAGTCTACCTAGTGATACAAACGCTAACCCCCGTAATGAAACAGCTAAAGCCATTACCACAAGAAGTGGTACAACAATTAAACTACCTGAAATACCTGTAACTTCTGATGAAGCTATTCCTACTCCACAAGAACCACAACCTGATCAAGATAAGGAAAAAGAACCGGTAGTTAAAAAGGTTAATGAAGATAACACAGTTAAGGCTAAACCTTATGTTAAACCAAACCAACCACCACTTCCTTACCCGAGTAAAATGAAGAAAGAGAAACTTGAAGCCGAGCAATCCAAATTCTTGGATATGTTTAAACAGATAAATGTAAATCTTCCTTTCATTGATGTGATTTCAGGAATGCCTAGATATGCTAAATTCTTGAAAGATCTAATCTCAAATAGAAAGAAAATGGAAGAACTCTCGGCTGTTACTATGAATGCTAATTGTTCAGCAGTGCTGTTGAATAAGATACCAGAAAAACTATCTGATCCAGGAAGTTTCACAATTCCATGTTTTCTGGGTAGTCTTAGTTCAATAGAAGCATTGGCAGACTTAGGTGCTAGTATAAATCTAATGCCGTATTCACTATACGCTAAACTAGACCTTGGAGAATTGAAACCAACCAGAATAAGCATACAACTAGCCGATCGATCAATAAAATATCCTAGAGGGATAATGGAGAACATGCTAGTTAAAGTTGGTACTTTAGTATTTCCAGTAGATTTTGTTGTTCTGGACATGGAAGAAGATTCTCAAGTTCCTCTCATATTAGGAAGACCATTCTTAAACACGGCTAAAGCAATGATAGACGTGTTCGGTAAGAAATTGACCCTAAGTATAGAGGATGAGAGTGTTACCTTTTCAGTTGATAGAGCAATGCAACAACCGCAATCTGCAGATGATACATGTTATTATATTCAAACTATAGATGCACATGCAGAATTGTTAGAATAATTTCCAGAATTACAAGGAACAGGAGAATGTTCTTTAGGAGAAGGTAATGAACCAATTGATGAAGCTGAAATGTTAGCTACACTTATAGCTAATGAATATGAACCAACAACAGAAGAAATTCAAATGCTAAAAGAAGAAGACAGATATCGATACAAATCATCGATAGAAGAACCTCCGAAATTAGAGTTAAAGCCACTTCCAAACCATTTGGAATACGCTTATTTACATGGTGAATCTGAATTACCTGTAATAATATCGTCTTCTCTTACTGAAAATGAGAAATCACAACTCATTTCTGTGTTGAAAGCTCATAAACCAGCCATTGCATGGAAGATTCATGATATTAAAGGAATAAGTCCTTCGTATTGCACACATAAAATCCTTATGGAAGAAGGTCATAAAACGTATGTGCAACGCCAACGAAGACTAAATCCTAATATGCAAGATGTAGTTAAGAAAGAGATTATTAAACTGCTAGATGCAGGTTTAATATATCCAATTTCTGATAGTCCATGGGTAAGCCCAGTTCAATGCGTGCCTAAGAAGGGTGGCATGACTGTCATTACAAATGAGAAAAATGAGCTTATTCCTACTAGGACTGTAACAGGATGGCGTGTGTGTATTGATTATAGAAAATTAAATGACGCCACCAGAAAAGATCACTTTCCCTTACCTTTCATAGATCAAATGTTGGAAAGATTAGCCGGAAATAGTTACTATTGTTTTCTAGATGGATTTTCCGGATATTTTCAAATTCCAATAGCACCCGAAGATCAAGAGAAAACCATGTTCACGTGCCCTTATGGTACTTTTGCTTACAAACGCATGCCATTTGGACTTTGTAACGCCCCTGCGACCTTTCAAAGGTGTATGATGGCGATTTTTCACGACATGATAGAAGAATGCATGGAAGTTTTCATGGATGACTTTTCAGTCTTCGGTGATACATTTGAAACATGTCTAGTTAATCTGGAACGAATGCTTATTAGATGCGAACAATCAAATCTAGTACTTAATTGGGAGAAATGCCATTTCATGGTTAAAGAAGGCATCGTTCTTGGTCATAAAATTTCAAAAGAAGGAATTGAAGTGGATAGAGCTAAAGTAGATGTAATTGCTAAACTTCCACATCCCACCAATGTTAGAGGAGTTAGGAGTTTTCTAGGGCATGCCGGTTTTTACCGACGTTTTATAAAAGATTTTTCTAAAATTGCCACTCCTATGAATAAACTCCTAGAAAAGGATGCTCCATTCATCTTTTCAGATGAGTGTATCAAATCTTTTAATATTCTTAAAAAGAAACTCACTAATGCGCCGATCTTGATAACACCGAATTGGAATCTACCATTTGAACTAATGTGCGATGCAAGTGATTTTGCAATGGGAGCCGTTTTAGGACAAAGGATTGAAAAATGATTTCAACCTATATATTATGCTAGTAAGACGTTACAAGGAGCACAAACGAACTATACAACTACTGAAAAAGAATTCCTTGCTATTGTCTTTGCTTTTGACAAATTTCGATCATATCTCGTTCTAGCAAAAACGGTGGTCTATACCGACCATTCTGCTCTTAGATACCTATTTTCGAAACAAGATGCTAAACCAAGATTAATCCGTTGGATCTTACTCTTACAAGAGTTTGATATTGAAATCCGAGATAAAAGAGGAGCAGAAAATCTCGCCGCTGATCATCTTTCTCGTCTTGAAAATCCCGAATTAGAAGTTCTAAATGAATCGGCCATACAAGACAACTTTCCTGATGAATATCTATTGAAGATAGATTATAAAGAAATCTCATGGTTTGCAGACTATACAAACTATTTAGTATGTGGATTCCTTGAAAAAGGATTATCGTACCAAAGACGAAAGAAATTCTTCAGTGATATAAAACACTATTTTTGGGAAGATCCACATTTGTTTAAAAGTTGTCCCGATGGAATAATACGCCGATGTGTATTTGGAGATGAAGCTAGTAAAATTTTAAACCATTGTCACACAGGACCAACAGGAGGACATTATTGGCCTCAACTAACAGCAAGAAAAGTTTATGATGCTGGATTCTATTGGCCTACAATTTACAAAGACGCACACCTTCTTTGCAAATCCTGTGATGCTTGTCAAAGGGCCGGAAAAATAAGTCAACGTGATGAAATGCCACAAAATGTCATACAAGTATGTGAAGTATTTGACATTTGGGGTATTGACTTTATGGGTCCATTTCCAAAATCTCATAATAATCTCTATATTCTCGTAACCATTGATTATGTATCTAAATGGGCGGAAGCACAAGCTCTGCCAACTAACGATGCACGAGTTGTAGTCAACTTTTTAAAACGTCTTTTTGCAAGGTTTGGAACACCGAAAGCTTTAATAAGTGATCGGGGAACTCATTTCTGTAATAATCAACTTGAGAAAGTTCTTAAAAGATATGGAGTAACTCATAAAATCTCAACCGCATATCATCCACAAACAAGTGGACAAGTTGAAAATACCAACCGAGCTTTAAAACGTATTCTAGAGAAAACCGTAGGATCAAATCCGAAGGAATGGTCTATTAAATTGGAGGATGCACTCTGGGCTTTTAGAACAGCCTACAAAACTCCAATTGGAACCACACATTTTAGACTTGTTTATGGAAAAGCATGTCATCTTCCAGTAGAAATTGAACACAAAGCATTTTGGGCTTTGAAGACATGTAATCTTGATTTACATGAAGCCGGACGTCTACGATTAAGTCAACTAAACGAATTAGAAGAATTAAGACATGAAGCATACGAAAATTCGTTAATCTATAAAGAAAGAACGAAGAAATGGCATGATAAAAGAATCAGAAGTTCAAAAGAATTTAAAGAAGGAGACAGAGTTCTTCTTTTCAATTCACGATTCAAGCTATTTCCTGGAAAATTGAAATCAAGATGGTCTGGACTATTCATAGTCAAAAGAGTTTTCCCATATGGAACGGTAGAATTAATAAATTCAAATGGGATTGAATTTAAAGTTAATGGTCACAGAGTTAAACACTACATATATAGTCCGATGGAAGTCGACAACGAAGTTAATCACAATTTCGACACCACAGCTAACTAAGTGTGGGGAGAATCAAGTCTTTAAAGGATAATATGTATTTCTGTTAGAGTTAGATTGTCTGTTTTCGTGTAGTTCTCGAAAATGGAACCCGAATGGTCTTTCCCTAGCAGACCCTAAAGAACTAGTCTTCTCCCCCCATTCTGAAGTTTTATTTTTTTAGGTTTTTACAAAATGAAGACTGCCTATGAACTAAACCATGGTCTAATGCTACACGATTTGATCACTAAACGTAATAATGACACACTACCGAGTGAAATAGTATCAGTAATCAGAGAAAGAATGGACGGAGTAAGAAAAGAATCCAGATGCGAAGATAATAAGTTACAATTCGGTAAAGGAAAATCAAAATCCGCAGCGAAAAGAAGAGCACGACACCTAGAAAGATGTCACAAATGCGGAAAATGGTCACATGGAGGTAAATGTTCAAATAATCAAACCTATTCAAATACCGAATTTGTTACTTTATGCAGAGACGGACCGTTCATATGTTTAGAAGAAAAGACACTGAATGCTCGAGGTTACGCCTATGTAGCCATGGAAAACCAATTAAACCGACTATCTTATGAATGGGATAGATCATATAACTAAGAAATCTATTTCACAAGTATGTTTGTACAGTTTTTATTTTTTTTATTTTTATTTTTAACCTTTTGATAATAAACGCTAATTTGTTCGCTATAAAGTATTAAATTGGTATTGAATAAAATTAGGTTTGGCGACCGAAATTATTGATATCATTCAAAAATTTATTACATCACTGCGAAATTTAACGTTTATTCTTAAGTTATAAATATCTTTAATCAATCAACCCAAAATATTTCAAAAATTCGTCATGAGTTACATTAGGTTTTGGAACCGAAATTACTTTACCGAAAAGAGGGGCGCATATTTTTGATAATATTTGATTGATTAAAGTGGGATAAAAAGCCAAAAAGATTTTTAATTTTATTTTTACCATGTTTTTAAAATTAATATATAAATCTTAAATTAATATTGTAAACTTTGTAAAAACAATATATTTAAAATTGTAAATATTTGAAAAATTAATATAAGTTTGGTGTGAATTTATAATATGAATTTTTAAATTAAGTTTGGTGTGAATTTTTAATTTTTAAAATATGAATTTTATTTTTATGCATTTTAAATTGTAAGTTTGGTGTGAATTTTTAATATTAATTTTGAATTTTATATTTAAATTGTGTGAATTTAAAAACAAAAAATTACTTTATCTCATTAAGTTAAAAATATGATTTTTAAATTTCGTCGTAAGTTGAAGACTAGGTCTTTAAACCGAAATTGCTTTACCTCAGGGAGGACGAGAACTTTTATTATCATTATTTTTAATCTTATTGAATTAAAGTATGCCAAAAACATTAAAAAAAACCCAAAAATCTTAGCTTTTAAAACAATCGCTACAAAAAGACAAATTTTAAAATTTTGTCGAAGGACGGACTAGGACATCGATCCGAAACGACCTCGTCCTAAATAACAAGGGAAACAAAATTTTAAAATTAATTACTTAATTATTTTAATTAGTATAAGATATAAAAAAAAAATAACAAACTCCGCGACTCGCGGAGTTTGAAGGTCCAAACACCGCGACTCGCGGAGGGACCTAATTAAAGAAAAAAAATAAAACGCAAAGAACTGATCAGTCCACACTACCACCCACACATACAGCGAAATACTGCCGAAAAAACCCGAAAAAACAACCCCAAAATCACAATTTTTAACCGTTAATCATCAAATCTTTTACAAAAATCATGTTGAGAAGGATGCTATCAAGGAATTACTCAAGAAAAACGACTGAAAGGGGTGAATCTTCATCCCAAGCTCGCAATGCTCCTGCTGAGAATGCGGAACAACAGGAGGTGGATAACTACTACAAGCAAGATATACCTCATCCAGTCATGACATTTTCTGATATGCACTTGGAAGATTTGCATCCGAACCTGAGATTTGACAGACTTTGGATAAATTATCAAAAATACCAAAGGGGTTTGCATACTCTTCATTCTAAAGTTGTTGAGGTACCTAGGGTCATAGAATGGGGACCATTAGAAGCTGTAGAATTGGCCGGGCCAATTAGGGAATTACTTGCACAGAGGTATGGTAATTCTACTTTTAACGACTGGGTACGTTTATTCACCATGCGTAGACCTGTATATAAAGTATGGTGTGAAGAATTGTTGTGTAGTATAGAATTAAATGATCGGGTAGCTAGTTTAACCGATCGATCTTTTATTAGATTTTTGTTAGGAGGTTCGATGCGCCACATGTCTTTACTAGACATGGCTCAGGCTTTACGTATATATACGCCTGAGGAGTTAGCATCTGCCGATTGTAGAGGGTTGATACTAAATGGTAGAAAGATAGATGAAAATTTTGATACACACGGTGTATGGAGTCAAATGACAAGCCATCACCGATTCAAAGGGGGAAATTACTCTTATTTGGATATAGATAGAGCTAAATTAAGAGTAATTCATAGGTTTTTAGCTAATTCGATTACACAAAGAGGTAAGAACAAGGAAAAAGTAAATGAACATGATTTGTTTTACCATATGTGTATTCGAGACCCACAAAGCGCTGTAAGTATACCTTATTTTGTGGGTTATTATTTATCAGCTATGGTTAGGGGGATGAGACTGCATAGCATAATAGGAGGTGGTATTTTTATTACTTTGATTGCTGAATATCTCGGTGTGGATATAAGTCGGGGGGGATTATTAGTCGAAGAACCAGAACCCCGCGATACAATAGGTTTAAATGTATACCATGGTGCAAAAGTTTTGAAGAGGCGAAATAACGCTGCAGTACAATACCATGGTAGACATCCACAGGTTGAGAGAAACCAACAGCAAGGTAATGTAGGAGGGGGAAATGAAATGCAAGAAATGCAAAGGTTTATAGCTTCACAGGAGTACGAAAATGCTAGACAGAGAGCATTTGAAGATTGGCAAGTTCATCAAAACCAAATCATAGCTCATTGCCAACATATAGGTAGAAACTATATTCCTACTCCAAAACCCATATTCCCTCCCTGGTCTATAGAGATGCAACCACCGTATCCTACGTATAACCCAGACGAAGCATTCTATAGCACCTATGGTTATGCTTGGAACCCCTATTGGTATCAGTATCATCCCTAGTCTACTTAGTTTTATTTATTTTGTAACTTGTAATGTTGATACGTTTAATACTTATGTTAATATTGTAATAGTTTTTATAATTTTCTAACTTTTATTCTTAGATTTTAATAATTTTTGAATGTGGGGTAATATACCAAACTTCAAAAATATGTATATATGTTTGCAGTTTATCTTATGTAAACAACAGGGTAAAACAACGCATTTTCAAAGACTGGTGATGTCGTAGCGTGGGGTTACGAAATATACTATATTTTTAATACGGAATGCTACAAAATTTAACAAGTTTTAATTAAATATTTACAAAATGGATATACCAAAACCTTGCTACAACACAATAGGCAGTGTACCTAGTCGCGGAGTAGTATAGTTTTTAGTAAGTCCGGTTCGTTCCACAGGGAGACGGGCTTATGAAACACTTATTTTTATATAATTATATTTGTACAAATATATATAAATATATATATAATAATATATAAAAGTGGGGGTTTTACCGTTTAATGACCGGTTTGTCGATTTATATTTTAAGCGAAGCGTATAGTAAGTGACGATATTTAAATAACAATATAAAATAAATAACAATAATTGAAATGACAATAAATAAAAGTACGAGAAAAAATGAAATAAAATATATTATGCTTATTTAAACTTCCGTAACCATGATGTTTGACGTTTTGATTTTAATTTTATGCCCGTGGGTTAATTGTCCTTTGTCCTGGATTATTTAATATGTCCGTCTGGTTTTTGTCCATAACAGTCCATCAGTCATAAATATAAAATGCGAGTGCCCTCGTCAAATTATTATTATACCCGAAGTTAAATATTCCAACTAATTGGGGATTCGAATTGTAACAAGGTTTTAATACTTTGTTTAATGAATACACCAGGTTATCGACTGCATGTAAACCAAGGTTTTACTACTTTGTTAACAATTACACCAATTACCCTTGAATGTAATTTCACCCCTGTTTTAATTATTCTAGTGGCTATTAATCCATTCCCGTGTCCGGTTAAATGAACGATTATTCGTACATATAAATACCCCGCCCATCGTGTCCGATCGAGTGTATATGGTAATTTATAGGGACGCCCAATTGTAAATCTTTATATTAACATTAACAAACTATCATTTAGTTAAACAAATATAAAGCCCATTAATAGCTCATAGTCTAATTTCCACAAGTGTCGTTCTTTTGTCCAAACCCCAATTATGGTACAAAGCCCAATTACCCATTTTAGTAATTAGCCCAACATCATGATTACTTCGGATTAAATAAGCATAATAATAACTTAAGTACGAGACATTAATTTAAAAAGGAGAACATAGCTTACATTGATTATTTATCGCGTAGTGGTACATGGACAGAATTTCGACTTCAAAACCCGTAAAAATAACTTTTACATAACCCAAACTAATCTAATATAACACTAATCTATACTATATTTATTTATATATTATAAATTTATTATTATTATTATGTTGGTGTGTGTGGTGTTAAAAACGAACGAAAAACTGGCAATTTATAGAATGTGAGCTGATTCTGATCCTCATGCGACTCGCATGGGTTTATGCCTATTTGCCATGCGAGTCGCATGGCCACGCTGGACAGCTCACATATCTTTTGTCATCTTGTTCGTCGACATATTTATTAAATATATATAAAATATAAATAATTTTAATAATTATTTATATATTATATTATATTTATATGCATAGTAGACTAGATATTTTTGGTCCATTGCGTCGGGCGTTTCTTCTTGGCTCGGGTCCCGGTTCCGGATTTTCGGACGTCCTTTCGTACTATTTTATATCGTGTACTTTGCGTTCCGCAACTTGTACTCTTATCATTTTTAGACGTTCTTCATCAATAATTTGAACCACTTTAATTGTATCTTGTACATTTGAGCATTTTGGACCTTTCCGTCTTCAATTCTTCGTTTTCGCCTTTTGTCTTCGCACTTATTAAATATAAATGAATATTACTTGAATATGGAACAATTACAACTAAAATCCTGTCTTTCTTGGGGGATAATGCTATGAAATATATGTTCCTTTTTAACCTTATCTATATCCCCACACTTGAGCGTTGCTTGTCCTCAAGCAATACAGTCTTGAAATAATATAATACATCACACGAATCACTTCTTTATTCTTCACACTTTGTACATCAGTGATTTTGATAGAGCGGTATAAACAATGATAGTAATGATAGAACCATAGTTAAAGGTGGGTGTGTCATCCACAGTTGCCTTGGGTTTAGGTCAACGACACTTGCAATCAAATAGCCGATTTACTTTCGGTTTCCAAAGCAAAGTGCACATTTGAAAGGCGGTTTACAGTCCCACATGACTATAAAAATTGTAGATCCTTAAGGAAATAGGATCTTTATGAAAACATTTGATCTTTTGAAAATTCATTCTAGCTTTTACCCTAGATAAGTTTTCTGATTTAATCCACCATCTGTGTTGCAAAATATATTTGTGGATCAATATTTTGGCTTAAAACTTTTAGGTTCGTGTAATCCACTGCTATCCCGGTATCGGAAGCACACATCCAGTTTACTTGTTCCGTATATTACCTTTCGGTAAACTACCGTCCGGTTGTAAAGGAAAGCGATGAACAAGAAACTGTTAAGGCAATGTCTAATGACATGCATTTGTTCATGGTCTAAAAACGTGTCGGATGCTAGAACTATCCTTGGTAGGAGCAATAGTAAAGATCATCCTATGATTTTTCGGTCTGGCACAAGGTCCTGTCTCTGACCATGCTATGCAACCACCGTTCTTACGGTTGACACCCGATTTGGTTCAGGTGACCTAATGAATTCCAGGTGAATTCCTAGGATTTTACGTTCAATGGTAATGAACGCATTGAAAATGGGTTTTCAGAAAACAAATCGGTTTGTAATTTTGATCAAAATATTTTCTCGTTCAAGCTCGAGTTTAGATATCATTGAATTCCATGAGTTTGAATTCTCAATCTTTAAGGTCAATCTCAAGGATTGAGTAATATCAGGCTTAAAAGCTGATTTTTAATCTTTAAGGAGATTATCCTTTCTGGGGATCTGATTCATTAGTCTTATCAAGCTAATTTGCACGGTGCCTCCCCATTGTACGAGATAAATCCTTCTCATGGTTAGGATAAATCTGATCACTTGGCGACCCTGTTTGATGCTGAGGTCCGTGGATTTCCTGCTGATTTTAGAGATGACTTTACTAGATTTTTCGTCAACCTACAGCTGGTCTGGACGACAACTTCCTGACCTAAATCAAGAAGCGCGTGTCTTTTTCGGAAGACTTTACTTCCTTCAAATGATGGAATTGATTCATCGTGTAGATCCATCTCTCTTTTCTTTCATCGGGTAAAATAGTTAATTTAGTTCAAAACAAAAACACCTGTAATAACTTTACAGAAACATGTGATAGATATTTTTGAATAACTTGGTACATTCTCCCCACACTTAGTTTCTTTCTTTGCCTTTTTATTCTCCTTTATTTCAAAGCGTTTTGGGTTGTTTCTCAATTTATGTCCTTTTCGAGGTAACGATAATTTCGGTATTAACACCTAGTTTTCATCGTTCATAAATATGTATAAACATGATTTTGAGTTCATTTAATTGAAATTTTTTTCAAATTTTCACAAAATTTCGGCAAATAAACCAAGTATAAACCCAAGAGAATTTATAACCCTATATCCCCACACTTGAGATCATGCAATGCCCTCATTTGCATGAAATCAGACTATAATTATAAATTCATGAGGGTGATTAGTGTAGAAAAGTGATTAAGAATACCTGGTTTGTACTTATAAAGCTCGTCGAATGATAGATGGCGCGCCTCACCGTTCATTCCTTCTTGTTTTATCACACATGTTTTTCTTCAAAAATGGTTACTTTTCTGAACTATTTGCTAATCTTTGAAAATGCGTATTTTACCCTAAGTTATCATGCATGTTTATTAACGAGTTATGCACTAACCCGAACCCCTAATTTAACGTTAAGTGGGGTTAGACTTCCCTACACTTTAGCTGACGATATGTGAAGTCGGTGGAATAAGTTCCTCGAATTAAAATAGTGAGCCAGTTATTTATATCTCGGGTGGTGTATAATATATCAATGGGTTTAAAGTTTAGACTCACCCGATCGTCACTACTTAATTCTTTTTTAAGTGTAGCTTTTAGTAAATGGATATGTCTCTTTTCTGGTTCTTGGTCAAATGGATCGATATACACCGACATACCTATTATAGGGCGGACAATTCCTAATAATTCCTTCCGTTTATTCTTGGGATCAAAGTTTTCACCTCTATTACCCAATTGGGTAAAATCCGAGGTGTCATTATCTATTACATCTCGTGGTTCATCTTCAGTAGATGACTCCTCTATTGAGAATATTGGGTTGGAAGGTTGTGGAATGGTGAAGTTCGGTTTGGTCTCGAGGGTAAAATTTTCAACGTTATCGTTTTCCCAATAGTACCAATTTGTCTCCCTTACTTCATCTTTATCCATTGATGGACTGATGATTTCGTCGGTAGAGGCTAATGTGTCGATATGTTGTGAATTTGGTAAGACTGAATAAAAAGTATCATCGGGATAGTTGGTGATTTCGGAGCTCTCGAATTCATCAAAATTCGATGATTTGAAATTTTCTTGCACAATACTTCTCAGATCAACAGGTGTATAATCTGATAGAGTTTCAGCTTGCCGTTTTACAAACTCTCTCATTTGTTCCTTTTGAGCATCAAGTTCTTCGAGTTTGATTCTCATATAATCTAAAGAATTTTCGGACACGTAATTTTCCTCGTCTTCTGGTTGTTGAGTTTGGATATATTCTTGGGAATAATCCCAATTTGAATTGTGTTCTTCATAATCGTTCCATTCAGGTTCCGTGGGTGCGTAATTTTCCATAGGAACGTAATAGTAACATTCCCATGTTGAGTGATAATCTCCACAGATTTCACAACCAGTTATTGTTTCGTCGTTCGCGATCCAAGATTGACTGACTGAATTGTCATCAACACCCGTTTGAGAGTATTGATTTAATTGATTTTGGAGTTCAAAAAGAGTTTCCAAGGCCTTGTTTTCAAAATTTTCCATTTTATTGCGATGGCCAAATTTTAGCTACAATGTGATGCATTCACGAATTATCTTATTAGTTATAAAAATAAAAAAAACTTATATAAGTTGTCCAATTAATAGACTTTTCTGATTTTGCCCACGTTTCGAATAGCCAAAAGATGCAGCAGGTAGCCAGGACCCTTTAAATCGGAAGCCCACAACTAGCCACTAACAAATCCAACTATTACTACGAACCAGAAAAATGTCAACGTCCATTAATTTAACCGCTTAAATAATTTTTCTTTCCGTTTTGAGAATTAGATAAGAAGTAGAGAAAATTCTAGGTACTAAAAACTAGAGCGTCGAGAAATAAGAAAGAAATAGATTGCGCGTCGAAAAACGTCGAAAAATAAAAATAAGAAAGAAAAACGTCGAAACTTAAAAGTCTAAAAACTAAATCTAAAAAGTTGCGCCTAAAAGTCTAAAGGTAAATGCAATTCTAAAGGAAAAACGACAATTACGTTATTTAGGCACTAAAATCTATTTAAAACTAAAGCGAAAAACGGCGTCGCAAAATTCTAAAGCAACTAAATCTTAATCTAAAGAAAAAGCACTTAAGAGATTTTACGGCAAAGCCTAAAAATCTAAAAATAAAAATAACAACAGCAAAAACTATGACTAAAAACTAAGTACGAACGATAAAAATACGAAAATTATGCTAAAAACGATTAAAAGGTACAAAAATAGAAATAAGTTTAAAATTGATAAAAATATAATTTTTATAAAAATATTATTTTTATATTATATTATATTAAAGTATTAAGTTTTATATATAATAAAACTAAATATAAGTAAATATAAATTAAATAAACTTAAAACTTAAATATAATAATAATAATAAACTAGGGTTTATAAATAATAATAATATAATACACCGTATTAAATGCGAAAATAGGGTAAAACCTGGCCTGTCAGTTGACCTCATGCGACTCGCATGGGTTTAGGCAGGGGGTCATGCGAGTCGCATGACCTGTTTGGCCAGTTCAGATGACAGTTCAAATAAAGGTTCAATTCGTTTTATTTTATATTTATATTATATTTTCTGTTTTAATATATATAACATAAAATATATATAATTTAAATAAAAACTTAATATTTTTAAAACTAAAATAAAAAGAAAATACTTTATAATTTTATAAATATATAAAAAAAAAACTTAAAAATAGATTTAAAAATATATTTTTTTTTCGGTTTTTAAAATTTTAAATTTTTTTTTTTTTTTTAAGTTTTTTAATTTTTAGGATTTTATATTGTTTTTCTAAAAATAAAATATAAATATATTTATAAAATAAAAATATAGAGTTTTGCCGACTTCCCCGGCAGCGGCGCCAAAAACTTGATGTCGTAGCGTGGGGTTACGAAATATACTATATTTTTAATACGGAATGCTACAAAATTTAACAAGTTTTAATTAAATATTTACAAAATGGATATACCAAAACCTTGCTACAACACAATAGGCAGTGTACCTAGTCGCGGAGTAGTATAGTTTTTAGTAAGTCCGGTTCGTTCCACAGGGAGACGGGCTTATGAAACACTTATTTTTATATAATTATATTTGTACAAAAATATATAAATATATATATAATAATATATAAAAGTGGGGGTTTTACCGTTTAATGACCGGTTTGTCGATTTATATTTTAAGCGAAGCGTATAGTAAGTGACGATATTTAAATAACAATATAAAATAAATAACAATAATTGAAATGACAATAAATAAAAGTACGAGAAAAAATGAAATAAAATATATTATGCTTATTTAAACTTCCGTAACCATGATGTTTGACGTTTTGATTTTAATTTTATGCCCGTGGGTTAATTGTCCTTTGTCCTGGATTATTTAATATGTCCGTCTGGTTTTTGTCCATAACAGTCCATCAGTCATAAATATAAAATGCGAGTGCCCTCGTCAAATTATTATTATACCCGAAGTTAAATATTCCAACTAATTGGGGATTCGAATTGTAACAAGGTTTTAATACTTTGTTTAATGAATACACCAGGTTATCGACTGCGTGTAAACCAAGGTTTTACTACTTTGTTAACAATTACACCAATTACCCTTGAATGTAATTTCACCCCTGTTTTAATTATTCTAGTGGCTATTAATCCATTCCCGTGTCCGGTTAAATGAACGATTATTCGTACATATAAATACCCCGCCCATCGTGTCCGATCGAGTGTATATGGTAATTTATAGGGACGCCCAATTGTAAATCTTTATATTAACATTAACAAACTATCATTTAGTTAAACAAATATAAAGCCCATTAATAGCTCATAGTCTAATTTCCACAAGTGTCGTTCTTTTGTCCAAACCCCAATTATGGTACAAAGCCCAATTACCCATTTTAGTAATTAGCCCAACATCATGATTACTTCGGATTAAATAAGCATAATAATAACTTAAGTACGAGACATTAATTTAAAAAGGAGAACATAGCTTACATTGATTATTTATCGCGTAGTGGTACATGGACAGAATTTCGACTTCAAAACCCGTAAAAATAACTTTTACATAACCCAAACTAATCTAATATAACACTAATCTATACTATATTTATTTATATATTATAAATTTATTATTATTATTATGTTGGTGTGTGTGGTGTTAAAAACGAACGAAAAACTGGCAATTTATAGAATGTGAGCTGATTCTGATCCTCATGCGACTCGCATGGGTTTATGCCTATTTGCCATGCGAGTCGCATGGCCACGCTGGACAGCTCACATATCTTTTGTCATCTTGTTCGTCGACATATTTATTAAATATATATAAAATATAAATAATTTTAATAATTATTTATATATTATATTATATTTATATGCATAGTAGACTAGATATTTTTGGTCCATTGCGTCGGGCGTTTCTTCTTGGCTCGGGTCCCGGTTCCGGATTTTCGGACGTCCTTTCGTACTATTTTATATCGTGTACTTTGCGTTCCGCAACTTGTACTCTTATCATTTTTAGACGTTCTTCATCAATAATTTGAACCACTTTAATTGTATCTTGTACATTTGAGCATTTTGGACCTTTCCGTCTTCAATTCTTCGTTTTCGCCTTTTGTCTTCGCACTTATTAAATATAAATGAATATTACTTGAATATGGAACAATTACAACTAAAATCCTGTCTTTCTTGGGGGATAATGCTATGAAATATATGTTCTTTTTAACCTTATCAACTGGCATTAAGTTCAGCAAAAGCAACTAATTTTGACGACAAGATGCAAAATATATGTGAAATAACTACAAGACGGAATGAACAAATGATGTGCACCATTTATCATTCAGCAAACAAACACAAATATGTTTGGAAACTTTGGTAAAATTTAATCATTTTCACACAAATCACCCTCAATAATTTAAATTGTTACTGATTTCTTGCAAATGAGGGCATTGCAAGATCTTAAGTGTGGGAAGGGGTTAAATTCTTTCGGATTTTATAATTTTTATCTTAAACACTTGGTTACCATTAAAAATACTAGTAAAGCAGTAGTTGTATTAGAATCTAGTGCTCTCTGATAATAAAGAACAGCCCTAGTCTTATATACTGACTACCCAATTCTAGTAAAAAATTTTAAAATTTTCAATTAAATGAACTCAAAATCATGTTTATACATAAATTGAGAAACAAACCAAAATGTTAAAATTCATTTAAAATGGAATAGAGGACAATAAAAAGGAAAATAAAAGCCAAGTGTGGGAAAATTCTCCAAGTTATTCAAAACATATATCACATATTTTTGTACAAATAACTGAAAATACTTTTGCTTTGGACTAAACTAAAAAGTTTTACCTGATTTACTGTAAGAAAGATGGATCTACACGATGAATCAATTCCATCATTAAAAGGAAGTAAAGTCTTCCGAAAAAGACACGCGCTTCTTGATTTAGGTCAAGAAGTTGTCGTCCAGACCAGCTGTAGTTTGACGAAAAATCTAGAAAAGTCATCACTAAAATCAGCAGGAAATCCACGGACCTCAGCATTAAACAGGGTCGCCAAGTGGTCAGATTTATCCTAACCATGAGAAGGATTTATCTCGTACAATGGGGGCACCATGAAAATTAGCTGGATAAGACTAATGAATCAGATCCCCAGAAAGGATAATCTCCTTAAAGATTAAAAATCAGCTTTTAAGACTGATATTACTCAATCCTTGAGATTGACCTTAAAGATTGAGAATTCAAACTCATGGAATTCAATGATATCTAAACTCGAGCTTGAACGAGAAAATATTTTGATCAAAAAAATAAAACCGATTTGTTTTCTGAAAACCCTATTTTCAATGCGTTCATTACCATTGAAAGTAAAATCCTAGGAATTCACCTGGAATTCATTAGATCACCTGAACCAAATCGGGTGTCAACCGTAAGAACGGTGGTTGCATAGTGGTCAAAGACAGGACCTTGTGCCAGACCGAAAAATCATAAGGGTGAGCTTTACTATTGCTCCTACCAAGGATAGTAATTGCGTCTGACACGTTATAGACCATAATTAAAAGCATGTCAGGGGACATTGCCTTAACAGTTGCTTGTTCAATGCTTTCCTTTACAACCGGACGGTAGTTTACCGAAAGGTAATATACGGAACAAGTAAACTGGACGTGTTGCTTTCCAAATACAAGGTTAGCAAATGGGTGACACAAAACCATAAGTTTTGAGCTAAAATTTTCAAATCTGAAACCCACCAAACCCACAAAAATATTTTGCAAACACCGGTGAAGGGTTATTCCGGAAAACTTATCTAGGATAAAAACTAGATTTAATTTTCAAAAGATCAAATGTTTTCATAAAGATCCAATTTTCTTAATGGATCTAAATTTTTATAGTCATGTGGGACTGCAAACCATATCGTTACTACCATTGTTTATACCGCCGTATAGAAATCACTGATGTACAAAGTGTGAAGAATAAAGAAGTGATTCTAGTATTTCAAGACGATATTGCTTGAGGACAAGCAACGCTCAAGTGTGGAAATATTTGATAATGCTAAAAACGAACATATATTTCATAGCATTATTCCTCAAGAAAGACAAGCTTTTAGTTGCAATTGTTCTATTTACAAGTGATATTCGTTTAAATAATAAAAGGTGAAGACAAAAGACAGATTCGACGAATTGAAGACGCAAACGACCAAAAAGCTCAAAAACAAAATACAATCAAAGAGGTTCCAATTATTGATAAGAAACGTCTCGAAATTACAAGAGTACAAGATTTAAAACGCAAAGTACAAGATATTAAATTGTACGCAAGGACGTTCGAAAATCCGGAACCGGGACCAGAGTCAACTCTCAACGCTCGACGCAACGGACTAAAAATTACAAGTCAACTATGCACATAAATATAATATAATATTTAAATAATTCTTATAATTATTTATATATTATATAAATAAAATAAACCGTCGGCAAGAAAGACTCCAAAATGGAGTGAGCTGTATTTACAAACTCCGCGACTCACTGAGTTTGAAGGCAAAAAGGGCCGCGAGTCGCGGAGTACCCTGAACTCAATTCCCTATAAAGCCAACCGAATTCTGATCATTTTTCATAACATATATCTATCTCTCTCTCAATATATACGTAAAAATATATATATAATTTATATTTTAATTTTAATTTTAATTTTAAATCCTAATAATAAGGGTATGTTAGCAAATGTTGTAAGGGTGTAAGTCGAAATTCTGTCCGTGTAACGCTACGCTATTTTTAATCATTGTAAGTTATGTTCAACCTTTTTAATTTAATGTCTCGTAGCTAAGTTATTATTATGCTTATTTAAAACGAAGTAATCATGATGTTGGGCTAATTACTAATATTGGGTAATTGGGCTTTGTACCATAATTGGGGTTTGGACAAAAGAACGACACTTGTGGAAATTAGATTATGGCTATTAATGGGCTTTATATTTGTTTAACTAAATGATAGTTTGTTAATGTTAATATAAAGATTTACAATTGGGCGTCCCTATAAATTACCATATACACTCGATCGGACACGATGGGCGGGGTATTTATATGTACGAATAATCGTTCATTTAACCGGACACGGGAATGGATTAATAGCCACTAGAATAATTAAAACAGGGGTGAAATTATGTACAAGGACACTTGGTATAATTGATAACAAAATATTAAAACCTTGGGTTACACTCAGTCGACATCCTGGTGTAATTATTAAACAAAGTATTAAAATCTTGTTACAGTTTAAGTCCCCAATTAGTTGGAATATTTAACTTCGGGTATAAGGATAATTTGACGAGGACACTCGCACTTTATATTTATGACTGATGGACTGTTATGGACAAAAACCAGACGGACATATTAAATAATCCAGGACAAGGGACAATTAACCCATGGGCATAAAACTAAAATCAACACGTCAAACATCATGATTACGGAAGTTTAAATAAGCATAATTCATTTATTTCATATTTAATTTCCTTTATTTTATATTTAATTGCACTTCTAATTATCGTATTTTTATTGTTATTGTATTTAATTGCACTTTTAATTATCGTACTTTTTAATTATCGCAAGTTTATTTTATCGCACTTTTATTATTCGAAATTTCATTATCGTTATTTACTTTACGCTTTAATTTAAGTCTTGTATTTATTTTTAATATTTTACATTTGGTTTTAACTGAGACTAAAGTTTTAAAATCGACAAACCGGTCATTAAACGGTAAAAACCCCCTTTATAATAATAATATTACTTATATATATATATTTGTATTTTTATAAAAGTAAACTAATATAGCGTTAAGCTTTGTTTAAAGATTTTCCCTGTGAAACGAACCGGACTTACTAAAAACTACACTACTGTACGATTAGGTACACTGCCTATAAGTGTTGTAGCAAGGTTTAAGTATATCCATTCTATAAATAAATAAATATCTTGTGTAAAATTGTATCGTATTTAATAGTATTTCCGCTACCACATCAAAAATACTTGATGTGGTAGCGGAGTGTATATAAAATAGCTATTAATTTTAGCAGGAAATACTATTAAATACGATGCAATTTTACACAAGATATTTATTTATTTATAGAATGGATATACTTAAACCTTGCTACAACACTTATAGGCAGTGTACCTAATCGTACAGTAGTGTAGTTTTTAGTAAGTCCGGTTCGTTCCACAGGGAAAATCTTTAAACAAAGCTTAACGCTATATTAGTTTACTTTTATAAAAATTCAAATATATATATAAGTAATATTATTATTATAAAGGGGGGTTTTTACCGTTTAATGACCGGTTTGTCGATTTTAAAACTTTAGTCGCAGTTAAAACCAAATGTAAAATATTAAAAATAAATACAAGACTTAAATTAAAGCGTAAAGTAAATAACGATAATGAAATTTCGAATAATAAAAGTGCGATAAAATAAACTTGCGATAATTAAAAAGTACGATAATTAAAAGTGCAATTAAATACAATAACAATAAAAATGCGATAATTAGAAGTGCAATTAAATATAAAATAAAGGAAATTAAATATGAAATAAATGAATTATGCTTATTTAAACTTCCGTAATCATGATGTTTGACGTGTTGATTTTAGTTTTATGCCCATGGGTTAATTGTCCTTTGTCCTGGATTATTTAATATGTCCGTCTGGTTTTTGTCCATAACAGTCCATCAGTCATAAATATAAAGTGCGAGTGTCCTCGTCAAATTATCCTTATACCCGAAGTTAAATATTCTAACTAATTGGGGACTTAAACTATAACAAGATTTTAATACTTTGTTTAATAATTACACCAGGATGTCGACTGAGTGTAACCCAAGGTTTTAATATTTTGTTATCAATTATACCAAGTGTCCTTGTACATAATTTCACCCCTGTTTTAATTATTCTAGTGGCTATTAATCCATTCCTGTGTCCGGTTAAATGAACGATTATTCGTACATATAAATACCCCGCCCATCGTGTCCGATCGAGTGTATATGGTAATTTATAGGGATGCCCAATTGTAAATCTTTATATTAACATTAACAAACTATCATTTAGTTAAACAAATATAAAGCCCATTAATAGCCCATAATCTAATTTCCACAAGTGTCGTTCTTTTGTCCAAACCCCAATTATGGTACAAAGCCCAATTACCCAATTTTAGTAATTAGCCCAACTTCATGATTACTTCGGATTAAATAAGCATAATAATAACTTAGCTACGAGACATTAAATTAAAAAGGTTGAACATAACTTACAATGATTAAAAATAGCGTAGCGTTACACGGACAGAATTTCGACTTACACCCTTACAACATTTGCTAACATACCCTTATTATTAGGATTTAAAATTAAAATTAAAATTAAAATATAAATTATATATATATTTTTACGTATATATTGAGAGAGAGATAGATATATGTTATGAAAAATGATCAGAATTCGGTTGGCTTTATAGGGAATTGAGTTCAGGGTACTCCGCGACTCGCGGCCCTTTTTGCCTTCAAACTCCGCGAGTCGCGAAGTTTGTAAATACAGCTCACTCCATTTTGGAGTCTTTCTTGCCGACGGTTTATTTTATTTATATAATATATAAATAATTATAAGAATTATTTAAATATTATATTATATTTATGTGCATAGTTGACTTGTAATTTTTAGTCCGTTGCGTCGAGCGTTGAGAGTTGACTCTGGTCCCGGTTCCGGATTTTCGAACGTCCTTGCGTACAATTTAATATCTTGTACTTTGCGTTTTAAATCTTGTACTCTTGTAATTTCGAGACGTTTCTTATCAATAATTGGAACCTCTTTGATTGTATTTTGTACTTTTGAGCTTTTTGGTCGTTTGCGTCTTCAATTCGTCGAATCTGTCTTTTGTCTTCACCTTTTATTATTTAAACGAATATCACTTGTAAATAGAACAATTGCAACTAAAAGCTTGTCTTTCTTGAGGAATAATGCTATGAAATATATGTTCGTTTTTAGCATTATCAAATATTCCCACACTTGAGCGTTGCTTGTCCTCAAGCAATATCGTCTTGAAATACTAGAATCACTTCTTTATTCTTCACACTTTGTACATCAGTGATTTCTATACGGCGGTATAAACAATGGTAGTAACGATATGGTTTGCAGTCCCACATGACTATAAAAATTTAGATCCATTAAGGAAATTGGATCTTTATGAAAACATTTGATCTTTTGAAAATTAAATCTAGTTTTTATCCTAGATAAGTTTTCCGGAATAACCCTTCACCGGTGTTTGCAAAATATTTTTGTTGGTTTGGTGGGTTTCAGATTTGAAAATTTTAGCTCAAAACTTATGGTTTTGTGTCACCCATTTGCTAACCTTGTATTTGGAAAGCAACACGTCCAGTTTACTTGTTCCGTATATTACCTTTCGGTAAACTACCGTCCGGTTGTAAAGGAAAGCGTTGAACAAGCAACTGTTAAGGCAATGTCCCCTGACATGCTTTTAATTATGGTCTATAACGTGTCAGACGCAATTACTATCCTTGTTAGGAGCAATAGTAAAGCTCACCCTTATGATTTTTCGGTCTGGCACAAGGTCCTGTCTTTGACCACTATGCAACCACCATTCTTACGGTTGACACCCGATTTGGTTCAGGTGACCTAATGAATTCCAGGTGAATTCCTAGGATTTTACGTTCAATGGTAATGAACGCATTGAAAATAGGGTTTTCAGAAAACAAATCGGTTTTATTTTTTTGATCAAAATATTTTCTCGTTCAAGCTCGAGTTTAGATATCATTGAATTCCATGAGTTTGAATTCTCAATCTTTAAGGTCAATCTCAAGGATTGAGTAATATCAGTCTTAAAAGCTGATTTTTAATCTTTAAGGAGATTATCCTTTCTGGGGATCTGATTCATTAGTCTTATCCAGCTAATTTGCATGGTGCCCCCCATTGTACGAGATAAATCCTTCTCATGGTTAGGATAAATCTGACCACTTGGCGACCCTGTTTAATGCTGAGGTCCGTGGATTTCCTGCTGATTTTAGTGATGACTTTTCTAGATTTTTCGTCAAACTACAGCTGGTCTGGACGACAACTTCTTGACCTAAATCAAGAAGCGCGTGTCTTTTTCGGAAGACTTTACTTCCTTTTAATGATGGAATTGATTCATCGTGTAGATCCATCTTTCTTACAGTAAATCAGGTAAAACTTTTTAGTTTAGTCCAAAGCAAAAGTATTTTCAGTTATTTGTACAAAAATATGTGATATATGTTTTGAATAACTTGGAGAATTTTCCCACACTTGGCTTTTATTTTCCTTTTTATTGTCCTCTATTCCATTTTAAATGAATTTTAACATTTTGGTTTGTTTCTCAATTTATGTATAAACATGATTTTGAGTTCATTTAATTGAAAATTTTAAAAAATTTTACTAGAATTGGGTAGTCAGTATATAAGACTAGGGCTGTTCTTTATTATCAGAGAGCACTAGATTCTAATACAACTACTGCTTTACTAGTATTTTTAATGGTAACCTAGTGTTTAAGATAAAAATTATAAAATCCGAAAGAATTTAACCCCTTCCCACACTTAAGATCTTGCAATGCCCTCATTTGCAAGAAATCAGTAACAATTTAAATTATTGAGGGTGATTTGTGTAAAAATGATTAAATTTTACCAAAGTTTCCAAACATAATTGTGTTTGTTTGCTGAATGATAAATGGTGCACATCATTTGTTCATTCCGTCTTGTTGTTATTTCACATATATTTTGCATCTTGTCGTCAAAATTAGTTGCTTTTGCTGAACTTAATGTCAGTCTTTGAAAATGCGTTGTTTTACCCTATTGTTTACATAAGATAAACTGCAAACATATATACATATTTTTGAAGTTTGGTATATTACCCCACATTCAAAAATTATTAAAATCTAAGAATAAAAGTTAGAAAATTATAAAAACTATTACAATATTAACATAAGTATTAAACGTATCAAGATTACAAGTTACAAAATAAATAAAACTAAGTAGACTAGGGATGATACTGATACCAATAGGGGTTCCAAGCATAACCATAGGTGCTATAGAATGCTTCGTCTGGGTTATACGTAGGATACGGTGGTTGCATCTCTATAGACCAGGGAGGGAATATGGGTTTTGGAGTAGGAATATAGTTTCTACCTATATGTTGGCAATGAGCTATGATTTGGTTTTGATAAACTTGCCAATCTTCAAATGCTCTCTGTCTAGCATTTTCGTACTCCTGTGAAGCTATAAACCTTTGCATTTCTTGCATTTCATTTCCCCCTCCTACATTACCTTGCTGTTGGTTTCTCTCAACCTGTGGATGTCTACCATGGTATTGTACTGCGGCGTTATTTCGCCTCTTCAAAACTTTTGCACCATGGTATACATTTAAACCTATTGTATCGCGGGGTTCTGGTTCTTCGACTAATAATCCCCCCCGACTTATATCCACACCGAGATATTCAGCAATCAAAGTAATAAAAATACCACCTCCTATTATGCTATGCGGTCTCATCCCCCTAACCATAGCTGATAAATAATAACCCACACAATAAGGTATACTTACAGCGCTTTGTGGGTCTCGAATACACATATGGTAAAACAAATCATGTTCATTTACCTTTTCCTTGTTCTTACCTCTTTGTGTAATCGAATTAGCTAAAACCTATGAATTACTCTTAATTTAGCTCTATCTATATCCAAATAAGAGTAATTTCCCCCTTTGAATCGGTGATGGCTTGTCATTTGACTCCATACACCGTGTGTATCAAAATTTTCATCTATCTTTCTACCATTTAGTATCAACCCTCTACAATCAGCAGATGCTAACTCCTCAGGCGTATATATACGTAAAGCCTGAGCCATGTCTAGTAAAGACATGTGGCGCATCGAACCTCCTAACAAAAATCTAATAAAAGATCGATCGGTTAAACTAGCTACCCGATCATTTAATTCTATACTACACAACAATTCTTCACACCATACTTTATATACAGGTCTACGCATGGTGAATAAACGTACCCAGTCGTTAAAAGTAGAATTACCATACCTCTGTGCAAGTAATTCCCTAATTGGCCCGGCCAATTCTACAGCTTCTAATGGTCCCCATTCTATGACCCTAGGTACCTCAACAACTTTAGAATGAAGAGTATGCAAACCCCTTTGGTATTTTGGATAATCTATCCAAAGTCTGTCAAATCTCAGGTTCGGATGCAAATCTTCCAAGTGCATATCAGAAAATGTCATGACTGGATGAGGTATATCTTGCTTGTAGTAGTTATCCACCTCCTGTTGTTCCGCATTCTCAGCAGGACCATTGCGAGCTTGGGATGAAGATTCACCCCTTTCAGTCGTTTTTCTTGAGTAATTCCTTGATAGCATCCTTCTCAACATGATTTTTGTAAAAGATTTGATGATTAACGGTTAAAAATTGTGATTTTGGGGTTGTTTTTTCGGGTTTTTTCGGCAGTATTTCGCTGTATGTGTGGGTGGTAGTGTGGACTGATCAGTTCTTTGCGTTTTATTTTTTTTCTTTAATTAGGTCCCTCCGCGAGTCGCGGTGTTTGGACCTTCAAACTCCGCGAGTCGCGGAGTTTGTTATTTTTTTTTTATATCTTATACTAATTAAAATAATTAAGTAATTAATTTTAAAATTTTGTTTCCCTTGTTATTTAGGACGAGGTCGTTTCGGATCGATGTCCTAGTCCGTCCTTCGACAAAATTTTAAAATTTTTCTTTTTGTAGCGATTGTTTTAAAAGCTAAGATTTTTGGGTTTTTTTTAATGTTTTTGGCATACTTTAATTCAATAAGATTAAAAATAATGATAATAAAAGTTCTCGTCCTCCCTTAGGTAAAGCAATTTCGGTTTAAAGACCTAGTCTTCAACTTACGACGAAATTTAAAAATCATATTTTTAACTTAATGAGATAAAGTAAATTTTTGTTTTTAAATTCACACAATTTAAATATAAAATTCAGAATTAATATTAAAAATTCACACCAAACTTACAATTTAAAATGCATAAAAATAAAATTCATATTTTAAAAATTAAAAATTCACACCAAACTTAATTTAAAAATTCATATTATAAATTCACACCAAACTTATATTAATTTTTCAAATATTTACAATTTTAAATATATTGTTTTTACAAAGTTTACAATATTAATTTAAGATTTATATATTAATTTTAAAAACATGGTAAAAATAAAATTAAAAATCTTTTTGGCTTTTTATCCCACTTTAATCAATCAAATATTATCAAAAATATGCGCCCCTCTTTTCGGTAAAGTAATTTCGGTTCCAAAACCTAATGTAACTCATGACGAATTTTTGAAATATTTTGGGTTGATTGATTAAAGATATTTATACCTTAAGAATAAACGTTAAATTTCGCAGTGATGTAATAAATTTTTGAATGATATCAATAATTTCGGTCGCCAAACCTAATTTTATTCAATACCAATTTAATACTTTATAGCGAACAAATTAGCGTTTATTATCAAAAGGTTAAAAATAAAAATAAAAAAAATAAAAACTGTACAAACATACCTGTGAAATAGATTTCTTAGTTATATGATCTATCCCATTCATAAGATAGTCGGTTTAATTGGTTTTCCATGGCTACATAGGCGTAACCTCGAGCATTCAGTGTCTTTTCTTCTAAACATATGAACGGTCCGTCTCTGCATAAAGTAACAAATTCGGTATTTGAATAGGTTTGATTATTTGAACATTTACCTCCATGTGACCATTTTCCGCATTTGTGACATCTTTCTAGGTGTCGTGCTCTTCTTTTCGCTGCGGATTTTGATTTTCCTTTACCGAATTGTAACTTATTATCTTCGCATCTGGATTCTTTTCTTACTCCGTCCATTCTTTCTCTGATTACTGATACTATTTCACTCGGTAGTGTGTCATTATTACGTTTAGTGATCAAAGCGTGTAGCATTAGACCATGGTTTAGTTCACAGGTAGTCTTCATTTTGTAAAAACCTAAAAAAATAAAACTTCAGAATGGGGGGAGAAGACTAGTTCTTTAGGGTCTGCTAGGGAAAGACCATTCGGGTTCCATTTTCGAGAACTACACGAAAACAGACAATCTAACTCTAACATAAATACATATTATCCTTTAAAGACTTAATTCTCCCCACACTTAGTTAGCTGTGGTGTCGAAATTGTGATTAACTTCATTGTCGACTTCCATCGGACTATCTATGTAGTGTTTAACTCTGTGACCATTAACTTTAAATTCAATCCCATTTGAATTTATTAATTCTACCGTTCCGTATGGGAAAACTCTTTTGACTATGAATGGTCCAGACCATCTTGATTTCAATTTTCCAGGAAATAGCTTGAATCGTGAATTGAAAAGAAGAACTCTGTCTCCTTCTTTAAATTCTTTTGAACTTCTGATTCTTTTATCATGCCATTTCTTCGTTCTTTCTTTATAGATTAACGAATTTTCGTATGCTTCATGTCTTAATTCTTCTAATTCGTTTAGTTGACTTAATCGTAGACGTCCGGCTTCATGTAAATCAAGATTACATGTCTTCAAAGCCCAAAATGCTTTGTGTTCAATTTCTACTGGAAGATGACATGCTTTTCCATAAACAAGTCTAAAAGGTGTGGTTCCAATTGGAGTTTTGTAGGCTGTTCTAAAAGCCCAGAGTGCATCCTCCAATTTAATAGACCATTCCTTCGGATTTGATCCTACGGTTTTCTCTAGAATACGTTTTAAAGCTCGGTTGGTATTTTCAACTTGTCCACTTGTTTGTGGATGATATGCGGTTGAGATTTTATGAGTTACTCCATATCTTTTAAGAACTTTCTCAAGTTGATTATTACAGAAATGAGTTCCCCGATCACTTATTAAAGCTTTCGGTATTCCAAACCTTGCAAAAAGACATTTTAAAAAGTTGACTACAACTCGTGCATCGTTAGTTGGCAGAGCTTGTGCTTCCACCCATTTAGATACATAATCAATGGCTACGAGAATATAGAGATTATTATGAGATTTTGGAAATGGACCCATAAAGTCAATACCCCAAATGTCAAATACTTCACATACTTGTATGACATTTTGTGGCATTTCATCACGTTGACTTATTTTTTCGGCCCTTTGACAAGCATCACAGGATTTGCAAAGAAGGTGTGCGTCTTTGTAAATTGTAGGCCAATAGAATCCAGCATCATAAACTTTTCTTGCTGTTAGTTGAGGCCCATAATGCCCTCCTGTTGGTCCTGTGTGACAATGGTTTAAAATTTTACTAGCTTCATCTCCAAATACACATCGGCGTATTATTCCATAGGGACAACTTTTAAACAAATGTGGATCTTCCCAAAAATAGTGTTTTATATCACTGAAGAATTTCTTTCGTCTTTGGTACGATAATCCTTTTTCAAGGAATCCACATACTAAATAGTTTGCATAGTCTGCAAACCATGGGATTTCTTTATAATCTATCTTCAATAGATATTCATCAGGAAAGTTGTCTTGTATGGCCGATTCATTTAGAACTTCTAATTCGGGATTTTCAAGACGAGAAAGATGATCAGCGGCGAGATTTTCTGCTCCTCTTTTATCTCGGATTTCAATATCAAACTCTTGTAAGAGTAAGATCCAACGGATTAATCTTGGTTTAGCATCTTGTTTCGAAAATAGGTATCTAAGAGCAGAATGGTCGGTATAGACCACCGTTTTTGCTAGAACGAGATATGATCGAAATTTGTCAAAAGCAAAGACAATAGCAAGGAGTTCTTTTTCAGTAGTTGTATAGTTCGTTTGTGCTCCTTGTAACGTCTTACTAGCATAATATATAGGTTGAAATTGTTTTTCAATCCTTTGTCCTAAAACGGCTCCCATTGCAAAATCACTTGCATCGCACATTAGTTCAAATGGTAGATTCCAATTTGGTGTTATCATGATCGGTGCATTAGTGAGTTTCTCTTTAAGAATATTAAAAGATTTGATACACTCATCTGAAAAGATGAATGGAGCATCCTTTTCTAGGAGTTTATTCATAGGAGTGGCAATTTCAGAAAAATCTTTTATGAAACGTCGGTAAAAACTGGCATGCCCTAGAAAACTCCTAACTCCTCTAACATTGGTGGGATGTGGAAGTTTAGCAATTACATCTACTTTAGCTCTATCCACTTCAATTCCTTCTTTTGAAATTTTATGACCAAGAACGATGCCTTCTTTAACCGTGAAATGGCATTTCTCCCAATTAAGTACTAGATTTGATTGTTAGCATCTAATAAGCATTCGTTCCAGATTAACTAGACATGTTTCAAATGTATCACCGAAGACTGAAAAGTCATCCATGAAAACTTCCATGCATTCTTCTATCATGTCGTGAAAAATCGCCATCATACACCTTTGAAAGGTCGCAGGGGCGTTACAAAGTCCAAATGGCATGCGTTTGTAAGCAAAAGTACCATAAGGGCACGTGAACGTGGTTTTCTCTTGATCTTCGGGTGCTATTGGAATTTGAAAATATCCGAAAAATCCATCTAGAAAACAATAGTAACTATTTCCGGCTAATCTTTCCAACATTTGATCTATGAAAGGTAAGGGAAAGTGATCTTTTCTGGTGGCGTCATTTAATTTTCTATAATCAATACACACACGCCATCCTGTTACAGTCCTAGTAGGAATAAGCTCATTTTTCTCATTTGTAATGACAGTCATGCCACCCTTCTTAGGCACGCATTGAACTGGTCTTACCCATGGACTATCAGAAATTGGATATATTAAACCTGCATCTAGCAGTTTAATAATCTCTTTCTTAACTACATCTTGCATATTAGGATTTAGTCTTCGTTGGCGTTGCACATACGTTTTATGACCTTCTTCCATAAGGATTTTATGTGTGCAATACGAAGGACTTATTCCTTTAATATCATGAATCTTCCATGCAATGGCTGGTTTATGAGCTTTCAACACAGAAATGAGTTGTGATTTCTCATTTTCAGTAAGAGAAGACGATATTATTACAGGTAATTCAGATTCACCATGTAAATAAGCGTATTCCAAATGGTTTGGAAATGGCTTTAACTCTAATTTCGGAGGTTCTTCTATCGATGATTTGTATCGATATCTGTCTTCTTCTTTTAGCATTTAAATTTCTTCTGTTGTTGGTTCATATCCATTAGCTATAAGTGTAGCTAACATTTCAACTTCATCAATTGGTTCATTACCTTCTCCTAAAGAACATTCTCCTGTTCCTTGTAATTCTGGAAATTATTCTAACAATTCTGCATGTGCATCTATAGTTTGAATATAATAACATGTATCATCTGCAGATTGCGGTTGTTGCATTGCTCTATCAACTGAAAAGGTAACACTCTCATCCTCTATACTTAGGGTCAATTTCTTACCGAACACGTCTATCATTGCTTTAGCCGTGTTTAAGAATGGTCTTCCTAATATGAGAGGAACTTGAGAATCTTCTTCCATGTCCAGAACAACAAAATCTACTGGAAATACTAAAGTACCAACTTTAACTAGCATGTTCTCCATTATCCCTCTAGGATATTTTATTGATCGATCGGCTAGTTGTATGCTTATTCTGGTTGGTTTCAATTCTCCAAGGTCTAGTTTAGCGTATAGTGAATACGGCATTAGATTTATACTAGCACCTAAGTCTGCCAATGCTTCTATTGAACTAAGACTACCCAGAAAACATGGAATTGTGAAACTTCCTGGATCAGATAGTTTTTCTGGTATCTTATTCAACAGCACTGCTGAACAATTAGCATTCATAGTAACAGCCGAGAGTTCTTCCATTTTCTTTCTATTTGAGATTAGATCTTTCAAGAATTTAGCATATCTAGGCATTCCTGAAATCACATCAATGAAAGGAAGATTTACATTTATCTGTTTAAACATATCCAAGAATTTGGATTGCTCGGCTTCAAGTTTCTCTTTCTTCATTTTACTCGGGTAAGGAAGTGGTGGTTGGTATGGTTTAACATAAGGTTTAGCCTTAACTGTGTTATCTTCATTAACCTTTTCAACTACCGGTTCTTTTTCCTTATCTTGATCAGGTTGTGGTTCTTGTGGAGTAGGAATAGCTTCATCAGAAGTTACAGGTATTTCAGGTAGTTTAAGTGTTGTACCACTTCTTGTGGTAATGGCTTTAGCTGTTTCATTCCGGGGATTAGCATTTGTATCACTAGGTAGACTTCCCGGTTTTCTTTCACCTATTAACCTTGCTAGGTTACTTACTTCTTGTTCCAGATTTTGAATAGAAGCTTGTTGATTTCTAAATGCTTGAGCATTTTGTTCACTAGTTTGTTTTTGAGATGTGAAAAACTGCGTTTGAGTTTCAACTAGCTTCGTCATCATATCTTCTAAATTCGGCTTTTTATCATCGGTTTGTTGTGGTGGTTTGTTTTGAAAATTAGGTCTTTGCTGATTGTAAGTATTATTGGATACTTGTTGATTGCTAGGACCTTGTTGGTTGTTGTATGGAATATTTCGGTTATAATTCTGGTTTTGATTGTAAATAGGTCTTGGCGGTTGATAATTATTCTGATAATTATTTCCAGGCCTTTGGTTTATGTATGAAATATTCTCTCTTTGTTCCATTGTTAATTCAATACTGAGACAATCTTTTGTCAAATGTGGTCCTCCACACTGCTCACAACTAATTCGTATTGAGTGAATATCTTTAGTCATCTTTTCCATTCGTCTCTCAACAGCATCTATCTTTGCGGAAATGGAATCTAAGTCATGGCTAGAATCGGCTCTAGCTGCTTTAGATGATCTAACGATATCTTTTTCTTGGTGCCACTCATGTGAGTGGGAAGCAGTGTTATCAATAATTTTGTAAGCATCAGTTTCGGTTTTCTTCATAATAGAACCACCAGCTGCTATATCTATGTCTTTCCTTGTAGTGATGTCGCATCCTTGGTAGAATATTTGTACTATTTGACAGGTGTCTAAACCATGTTGCGGACATCCTCTTAACAACTTTCCAAATCTAGTCCATGCCTCATATAGAGTTTCATTTGGTTTCTGTGTAAACGTAACAATTTCTCCTTGAAGTCTTACGGCTTTAGATGCCGGAAAGAATTGTTTAAGAAATTTTTCAACTAAAATATCCCATGTATCAATCGCCCCTTCAGGTAACGATTCCAACCAATCTTTGGCTTCTCCCTTTAAAGTCCAGGGAAATAACATGAGATATATCTGTTCATCCTCCACTTCTCGGATTTTAAATAGTGTGCAGATCCTATTAAAGGTACGTAAATGTTCATTTGGATCTTCCTTCGGCGCACCACTAAATTGGCATTGATTAGTCACCATGTGTAGAATTTGTCCTTTGATTTCATAATCTGGCGCATTAATGTCTGGATGAGTAATTGCGTGACCTTGGCCAGTGTGTTTAGCTCTCATTCGGTCTTCCATACTTAAAGGTTCCAGATTCTCCATAATTGAATTTGTTGAATCCGAATCACTAGAGGATTCTGATTTAATGGTTCGTTCCTCAACAATCTCTGTTTGAATGATTGGTGGTTCCGGAGGAAAGTTTAGTGGTTCAGGATCTACGAATCGTTCCTGAATATTCTCCGAATTCTCAATTGTGAGGTCGGGTTCAAAAAATGGATTATCGGAAATTTGAACTGGAGTACTTGGTCGACTGGATGACGATTCTAAAGAAAAATCAACGGCAGTAATATTTGCTAAATGTCTTGATCTAGTTACAGGTGGTGAACGTACAAAAGGTGGTGAACGTCTTGCTCGGTGCATTCACTGAATATCCTATTAGTTTTTAAAAGGAAAGAAAAATTATAATAAGTTATCCAATCAATAGACTTTTCTGATTTTGCCCACGTTTCGAATAGCCAAAAGATGCACAGAGGGGCAGGATTCGTTTGGTCTCAATATAATTGAGGACTGTTTGGCTCCAATAACCCGGTCCACGTACAAATCCAACTATTACTATGAACCAGAAAATTTTGATGTCTATCAATTTAACTACTTAAAATAAATTTTCGTAATTTTAAGAAATTTAGATAATAAGTAGAATAAAAATCTATGTCCTAAAACTAGAATAGCGAGAAATAAGAAAGAAAAAGAGTTCGTCGAAAAAGGTCGAAAAAGAAAAATAGTTGAAAAATAAAAGGTGACGGAAAAATAAAAGAAACTTATAACACTTAAAAACACTTGACTAACCTAACCTTATTACTACAACTAACTTAAAATTATAATCGCAAATTGAGATTACTAATTGGAATGATAATTGATACATAGGTAAAAGTCGTCTAAAAATATTAAAGCTTACAAGAAAAACTAAATCCCAAATGGAAATAACTTAAAAAGAAACTAAAACTTAAAAAGGCGTCGCAAAATTCTAAAGCACCTAAATCTTAGTCTAAAGAAAAAGCACTTAAGGAATTCTACGGCAAAGCCTAAAAATCTAGAAGTAAAAATGACTATGGCAAAAACTAAGTTTAAAACTAAATATGAGCTAAAAATACAAATATTACACTAAAACGATTAAAAAGGGACAAAATATAAAAATATACAAAAAGTTGTAAAAAGTACAAATTTTATAAAAGTATTATTTTTATATTATTTTATTAAAACTATTAATTTTACAATTTAATTAAACTAATTAAACAAAATAATAATAAAAACTAAAATAAATAATTAATTAAAACCTAATTAGGGTTTTATAATAATAATTATAATAATTACCCGTAATTAATGCTTGATTAGGGTTCTGTGTACCCGTGTCAGAGCGGCTCCGTGAGTTGCGGTATTTCAAACAGCAAACCCCGCGAGTCGCGGGGTTCCAGAATTCAACCCAGGTACAGTTTTTTATTCGACGTGTTTTTTTTTTATATTTTCTGTTTAATATTTTATGTTTATATCAAAATATTTATATAATAAAAACTTATATTTAAAAACTTAAATAAAAATAGAACTACTTTATAAATTTAAAAATATCTTAAAAATAGATTTATATATATTAAATTTTTTTTTATATGTTTTAATAAAAACAAAATACTTAAATAAAACTTATATAAAAATAAAGAAACTTTATAAAACTTAAATATTTAACAAAATCTTAAAAATACTTATATTTTTGTTTTTCTTTTAATATTTTTGAATATTTAAAACGTATTTTTATAAAAAATAATTTTAATAAAAGTAAACTAAAAATCTTTTTTTTCTTTATATTAGCGTTGCGCTTCCGGCGTTTAAGAGTTTGTTCCCCGGCAGCGGCGCCAAAAATACTTGATGTGGTAGCGGAGTGTATATAAAATAGCTATTAATTTTAGCAGGAAATACTATTAAATACGATACAATTTTACACAAGATATTTATTTATTTATAGAATGGATATACTTAAACCTTGCTACAACACTTATAGGCAGTGTACCTAATCGTACAATAGTGTAGTTTTTAGTAAGTCCGGTTCGTTCCACAGGGAAAATCTTTAAACAAAGCTTAACGCTATATTAGTTTACTTTTATAAAAATACAAATATATATATAAGTAATATTATTATTATAAAGGGGGGTTTTTACCGTTTAATGACCGGTTTGTCGATTTTAAAACTTTAGTCGCAGTTAAAACCAAATGTAAAATATTAAAAATAAATACAAGACTTAAATTAAAGCGTAAAATAAATAACGATAATGAAATTTTAAATAATAAAAGTGCGATAAAATAAACTTGCGATAATTAAAAAGTACGATAATTAAAAGTGCAATTAAATACAATAACAATAAAAATGAGATAATGTGACACCGCTGATTTTTTTTTTTTAATACGTGGCGGAAACATAATATTAATTTAATACGATATCTACATTAACTATTGTTAATACAACCTGTGTCACGTGTCATTACAAAATACTTGTTTATACAGAGAAGACATATTTACAAAAAGATTATTGTTTTCATAAAGCAAGACAACATCAGAGTTGACTCCTGTCAAACATAACATCTTCTTGCCCGTCTTCTCCCCAAAAGCATAAACTACAAAAGCTAATAACCTGCAGGGAGGAGAGGGAGGGGAATTAGCACGAAGCTAAGTGAGTACGACTAACTACAGGCCATAGTATACATAAGTGTTATACTAATCATGTCACTTAGTCTAACACACAAACATCACCCAAGTGCCGTCTACAGAGACTCTGACGGCTCGGCCAAACCATTAACCACCAGCTGATCGGACTGGGGCTTACCAGAAGTTCCTCCACCACCGTATGTATATACATAATCCACACGCGACGGACGCGTCATTCACATATATATACACCACGGCTGTCTAGGCCACCACATGAGGAACCCAACCCGTAGGTTGATCTCTCCTACCGAGGCCACCACACAATAGGGACGCACTGGGCTCCAGCAGACAAGCATCAGCCAACATGCAGTCATCACAATGTACCAACTATCCACAACAATAAGTATATCTAACAAGCATGGCAGTCATAATATAACATGCTACTATATACTATATACTCCAGTTAGTCCCACTCGCCAAATACCAGCAAACGAGAAGGTATTCAGCTATCTAATCACTGAACCTTCTCTTTCTCCTTTTCTCCTGAGAAAACATATACACAAGTTAGTTTCTGTCCGTTAACACCAAATAACTCAATATAAAAATTTTTGTCAGAAAAACTGTCCTCTAAAATTTTTCTCCTTAACACTTGTGCACTTTCAAAATTTACATCAAAATCATCAAAATACAAACGGGCAGCATAACGGCTAAAACTCAACACTTTGGTAAAATATTCTGCCCTGGACACTCAGTCGGTCGACTGACTCATACAGTCGGTCGACTGTCGACACAACCGGTCGACTGACATTCCCAGTCGGCCGATTCATTTGGTATACCCACAATCGGCCGAAAGTCAATACTCAGTCGGTCGGTTGTCTGTCAATCGGTCGGTTCACTACGTCGGTCGGTCGACTGTCGACTGACAGTCGGCCGACTGTGTTCATCTTCTTCAGAAACTGAACATAGGCTACGGACTTCAAGCTAAATTCACCAAAACTCGATCTAGAGCTCGTTTTCGACATCAAAACTTACCACAACTCAATTACTACATGTTATAGACTATAAACCCACAACAATTTGACCATAACAACACTTAAATCACTTGTTTTGACACAAATTCAAGCTTTTGAACAAATACACTTAAAAACACCATTTTAACACCAAATTGATCATGAAAGCTCATGATTCATACCTTAAAAGAATCAGTAGAGTGTAAAGAACGTGATTCCAAGACCAATTCGAGCTCAAGATCAACAATGGGGAATTAGGGTTTTGGTAGTTGGAGAAGATGAAGAACGGGGTGGTTTGGGAAAATTCTGGAAAATGCAAGAAAGGGATAGACACAAGTCTATTATTTGGGATTAAATCCCATACTGTGTGACACACGGGTATTTATCAGTTATCTGATATCTTTCGTACATCATTTGGTAACCCAAACGAAGTCCAAATTAAATAAACAAACCTGTTCTGTGACCCTTGTCACAAACTGGTCCTAACCACATTATTATTTAATAATAAATATTAAATAAAAATAAAAGCACATAGTAACACAATACTAACTTAAGGGCACATTAGTAATCTTACATCTAGGCCCGAATGAGGATGTTACAAATCTACCCCCCTTAAGAAGATTCCGACCTCGGAATCTGGTCAAGGTCAAACAACTGGGGATAGCGCGCCCTCATTAACTCCTCGGTTTCCCAGGTCAAGTTGGAACCTAAACTATGTCGCCATTCCACTAACACCATTGGAATCTGTTTCTTTCTTAACTTGGTGACTTTCTTGTCCACTATACGAATTGGCTCTTCTACTAACTTCTTAGTCAAATCAACTTTCAAGTCTTTCAATGGAAGAATCTGACTTTCATCGTCTACTTTACACTTTCTTAAATAACACACATTGAACGTGTTGTGAATTCCTGCTAACTCTGAAGGAAGATCTATGACTACCGTTTGATCGTTCAAAATCTCTATGATCGGAAATGGCCCAATATACCTCGGAGCTAGTTTACCACGTTTGCCAAATCTGATCACCCCTTTCCACGGTGATACCTTCAAGTATACACGATCACCTACATGAAATGTTACCGGACGTCTGCGCGGATCAGCATATACCTTTTGTCGATCTCTAGCTGCCTTTAATTTCTCACGTGCAATTTCAACTTTTTCTGCAGTTATCTGAACAATCTCGGGACCTGCAAATTGTTTCTCACCTACTTCTAACCAACACGTAGGAGTTCTACATTTTCGACCATACAACATTTCATACGGTGGCATTCCGATACTCGAATGATATGAATTGTTGTAAGCAAACTCTATCAATGGAAGATGTGAATCCCAAGAACCACCATATTCTAAGACACATGCTCTTAACATATCTTCTAATGTCTGAATTGTCCGTTCACTCTGACCGTCTGTCTGTGGATGATATGCTGTACTCAGATTTACACGTGTACCCAAATTCTGTTGTAAACTGTTCCAGAAGTTAGATACAAACCTAGTATCCCTGCCGGAAACTATTGACAATGGTACACCATGTCGACTAACGATTTCTTTCAAGTACAACTCTGCCAAATCACTCAATGAAGCTGTTTCACGAGTAGCTAAAAAGTGAGCACTCTTTGTTAAACGATCCACAATCACCCAGATCATGTCGTGTCCTTTCTGGGTTCGGGGTAACTTGGTTACAAAATCCATCGTTATATGATCCCACTTCCACTGAGGAATTTCTAAATGTCTTAGAGATCCATACGGTTTCTGATGTTCTGCCTTAACTTGCGCACAAATATGACATTTTTTGACAAAATTTGCAACATCTGTCTTCATTGTCGGCCACCAATACAATGTTTTCAAGTCTCTATACATCTTTGTACTACCTGGATGCACTGATAATCTCGATTTATGCGCTTCAGTAAGGATTAAATCTCTCAAATCTCCAAGCATAGGCACCCAAATTCGGTCTTTATAGGTCTTTAATCCTCTAGAGTCATTGCATAGGTCAAATTGTCTTTTAGTCACTTGTTCAGTCTTTAGATTTTCGTCATTCAAAGCTACTAACTGTACGGTTTTCAATCGATCAATCAAGTCTGAAACTATCTCAATTCTCATAAATCTAACATTTTCGATGGTTTTCTTGCGACTCAGAGCATCTGCGACCACATTTGCTTTACCCGGATGGTATTTAATCTCACAGTCATAGTCTTTAATCAATTCTAAACATCGACGTTGACGCATATTTAATTCTTTCTGCGAAAAGATATATTGAAGACTCTTATGATCTGTATAGATTTCACAATGTGTACCATACAAATAATGTCTCCAAAGCTTCAAAGCAAACACAACTGCAGTTAACTCTAAATCGTGAGTAGGGTAGTTTCGTTCAAGATTCTTCAACTGTCGTGAAGCATATGCTATAACCTTATTTCTCTGCATCAAAACACAACCCAGACCTGCACGTGACGCATCGCAGTAAACCACAAAATCTTCTGTTCCCTCTGGTAAAGCTAAAACCGGCGCTTGGCATAACAACTGCTTAAGGGTCTGAAAAGCCTTTTCTTGTTCATCAGTCCATCGAAAGGCTACATCTTTTCTGGTTAACTTATTTAATGGACCTGCTATTTTAGAAAAGTCTTTGATAAACCGGCGGTAATAACCTGCTAAACCCAGAAAACTTTTAATTTCTGTTGGCGTTTTCGGCGAGTTCCAGTTCATTACAGCTTCTATCTTAGACTGATCTACTTTAATACCCTGTTCACAAATCACATGACCCAGAAAATGTACTTCCCGCAACCAAAATTCACACTTAGAAAACTTACCGTACAACTGTTCCTGTTTCAAAAGTTCTAACACCAATCTCAGATGTGTAGCATGATCTTTCTCGGTTTTTGAATATATCAAGATATCATCTATGAAGACAATCACAAATTGTCAAGATATTGACGACACACCCTGTTCATGAGATCCATAAACACTGCTGGCACGTTTGTTAACCCGAATGGCATAACTAAAAATTCATAATGACCATATCTAGTTCTAAACGCTGTTTTTGGTATATCACTCTCTGCAACACGTACCTGGTGATACCCTGAACGTAAATCAATCTGGAAATACTTCTGGAAATTCTGACACAACGGGAATATCGGTCACCTGCTTCTTCTCTTTCTTAACATCACTCACGTAGGCTAAGAATGAATCACACCCTTTCGTTATTGCCTTCTGAGCTTTCATTAGGGAAACCATAGGGAAGTTAAATCCACTGCGCTCTCCCCTAGCTATCACTCGGGATCCGTCGGCCAAACGGAAAGAAATCATCTTCTTATAACACTTAATATTAGCCCTATTAGCTCTTAACCAATTCATGCCTATGACTACATCAAAGCTAGGTATAGGCATCAACAAACAGGTTAAAGGAAAGGAATGGCCGTCAATTTCGATGGTAATTCCAGACACAGATGATGTGCATGGAACCATTTTACCATCAGCTACTTCTATTCCCAAAGGCGCATCTAACATTCTAACAGGCAACTTCAACTTATCACAGAAGCCTAAGGACATAAAATATCGATTCACTCCTGAATCAAATAACACACGAGCTGGCAAGGAATTAACCAAGAACATACCAGTAATGACGTCATCGGTAGCGGTTGCAGCGTCTACCATCATCTGAAATGCCCTTGCCTCTGCGGTTGGAGGATTCTTCCTCTTCTGCCCGGCAGAAGAAGCAGAAGATCCCCCGGAAGTAACTGACCTCGCCCCTGACCCTACCCCAGAACCGGCTCTTGACGCAGATGGACAATCCGCCGATCTATGACCTTCCTTATGGCAACTCCAACAAACATTTGACTTAAAAGAACAAGCTGTTGATTCATGACCTTTCACTCCACATTTCAAACATCTTCGGGTCATTGGAGAACACGGTCCGGCATGAGTCGACTTACAAACATTACACCAATCAGGCTGACTGGAACCCGATCCGCTTATACCGGACTTACTTTTCTGTTTAAACCCACCTGACTTCTTTCCACGAAATCCTGATTGCTTACTTGATTGCTGACCAGACTGACCACCAGTTTGACTTTCTGATTTTCCCCCAAAAGATCCACTTTTTGAACTTTCTCTTTTCGCTGCCATGATATCACCTTCAGTAATCTTCGCCATCTCATGAGCCTGTGCCAACGTGGTTGCAAATCTCGCAACTGTCCTATATTCTGGCCTAATCACCCGCATAAAATGCTGAATCTTATCTTTCTCAGTTGGTACCCACTGTTGAACAAACCTTAACTTCGATGTAAAATCTCTGAAAACCTCATCAATCGTCATGTTTTCGGTCATTTTCATACTCAGAAACTCAGTTTTCAATCTTTCCATCTCACACTCAGAACAATACTGCTCCCGAACCTTAGCAGCGAACTGTTCCCAAGTTATCTGACTGATCTGTTCTTTGGGTAAATATGCAGTGATAGAGTCCCACCATTCCATTGCTTCACCCTTGAGAAGCCTACTAGCAAACAGTACCATAGATTCAGGCTCACAAAAACATGCTTCCAACGCTCTCTCTACTTCTCTTAGCCAATTAAGGGTCATTGTAGGGTTTGTGTGACCACTGTACTCAGGAGGTTTGCAGTCCATAAATTGTTTATAGGTACACTTCCTTCTTGTCTCAGGGACTTGAAATGGGTACATCATTTGATTAGGAAAAGTCTGGTTAAACGGAAATGGCATTTGATAGTTTTGATAGGTATTTTGTGGAAATTGTGACTGAGAACTGCCACCGGCTTGATTATAAAAATTAGGAGGAAAGGTTGTGTTCAACGCAGTGGTATTTGGGTTCCATTGCACCCGTTCTTGTTCTAATTCCTTAATTTTCTCCTGAGCTTCTAGTAACCGACTTTGAAGTTCTATTACTTCTTGAGAAGTTTCTTCTTCTGAAGACACATGTCCATCTTCGTCAGGGGCTCTAAAAGTACCAGTTCCAGGGACAGTGGGGCCAGTAGCGTTAGCTTCGTTATCTGCCATTACTGCATTACCACAACACTCACACCAAAGCTTAGTATAAAATCTGTTAGTACTAACAACTAACACATAACCTATCCTAATACTCACTTAACCCATCCCCAGCATGTTATGTACAAGGACACTTGGCATAATTGATAACAAAATATTAAAACCTTGGGTTACACTCAGTCGACATCCTGGTGTAATTATTAAACAAAGTATTAAAATCTTGTTACAGTTTAAGTCCCCAATTAGTTGGAATATTTAACTTCGGGTATAAGGATAATTTAACGAGGACACTCGCACTTTATATTTATGACTGATGGACTGTTATGGACAAAAACCAGACGGACATATTAAATAATCCAGGACAAAGGACAATTAACCCATGGGCATAAAACTAAAATCAACACGTCAAACATCATGATTACGGAAGTTTAAATAAGCATAATTCATTTATTTCATATTTAATTTCCTTTATTTTATATTTAATTGCACTTCTAATTATCGCATTTTTATTGTTATTGTATTTAATTGCACTTTTAATTATCGTACTTTTTAATTATCGCAAGTTTATTTTATCGCACTTTTATTATTCGAAATTTCATTATCGTTATTTACTTTACGCTTTAATTTAAGTCTTGTATTTATTTTTAATATTTTACATTTGGTTTTAACTGCGACTAAAGTTTTAAAATCGACAAACCGGTCATTAAACGGTAAAAACCCCCCTTTATAATAATAATATTACTTATATATATATATATTTGTATTTTTATAAAAGTAAACTAATATAGCGTTAAGCTTTGTTTAAAGATTTTCCCTGTGGAACGAACCGGACTTACTAAAAACTACACTACTGTACGATTAGGTACACTGCCTATAAGTGTTGTAGCAAGGTTTAAGTATATCCATTCTATAAATAAATAAATATCTTGTGTAAAATTGTATCGTATTTAATAGTATTTCCTGCTAAAATTAATAGCTATTTTATATACACTCCGCTACCACATCACATGCTAAATAAAGACAGGATTGGAGTCTGCATGCTTGTATAATATTGTTTAAAAACTGCATTCGAAGACTTAAGTTGTTGTTTAATATTATTGTAAACCATTATGTAATGGTCGTGTGAGAACGCTATATTTTAGATTATCATTATTTGATAATTTTCGTAATGTTTTTAAACCTTTATCGATAAAATAAAGGTTATGGTTTGTTTTTAAAAATCGAATGCAGTCTTTGAAAAACGTCTCATATAGAGGTCAAAACCTCGCAACGAAATCAATTAATATGAAACGTTTATAATCGATATGAACGGGACATTTCATCTTAGGGGGAAAAATCTTGCCCTTTTAGGAAAATAGTTTTGGCGGATTAAAACCGAACCTAATGCTCTTTGGGTTATGGTTCTAAAAAGCATTCATGGATCTAATGGGTTGCTCGTACCTTCGGGCCTTAACGGGCCAAAAGGAAATGGCGGTGTTTGGTTAAATATTATCCATGCAGGTTTTGCGATTGACAAGACTGGATTACTGTTTGGAAGATCTTTTGTGAAACGCATTGGAGATGGCGGAGATACCAGATTCTGGGCTGATCTGTAGCTAACTGACGAACCTCTATGCTGCAGATACATGCAACTTTTTCTTCTCGATGATGAGCAAGATGCTCTAATCCGAGACAGAATAACTTGGGCAGGCAGTTCGTGGAGCAGCTCATGGTCTTGGATACGTGAACCTCGTGGGCGTACTAGTGATGAACTTCAATCTATAACTGATTTGTTAAATTTATTTGTGAAACGGGATGGGTGTCAGGACGTTTGGTACTGTAAGATGTCAACAAAAAGGCAACTTTACAACCAAAAAAATTGCGAGCCTCATCGACGAGAAAACTATCATGGATAATCGATTCAGGCATGAAACACTCAAAACTAATTTAGTCCCGGAGCAGATTGAAATTTTTATTTGGCGAGCTCTAAAGAAACGAATTACAACTTGCACCAAACTCGACAATCGTAGAATAGACCTTCACTCCGTGAGATGTCCACTTTGTGATGGCGGGTTGGAAACAATTGATCACTCACTTTTTCTTTGCAAACACTCATTCGAAGTTTGAGAAAGGGTGTACAAGTGGTGAGGAATGGGTCCGGTAACTAATATAAGCATCAACGAAGCATGTCGTGGAAGAAGCAATGGATCCATGTCTCGCATCGGATGCCAAATTTGGCAAGCATTGGAATGGGTATCTACGTATTTAATTTGGAGGAACCGAAACCTTAAAGTATTTTCAAACAAATGTTGAAATGGTCCTACCGCGTTAATGGAAATTCAACTCAAGTTATTTGAATGGATCACCTCGCGTTTGAAGAACTTGAAGATTGATTGGATTCAATGGCTTTCCGACCCCTTGGTCTACGCCGTTTGATTCTGAGTGTGGATGCTATGTCCGTCGTTGTATTTTTCGTTGTTATTTTCCTATATGTTATAGTTTTCTCGTGTGTTTAGGCTTCTAAGTTGCACACTCTGCAACTAGTTGTCTTGTGTTGTCGTCTCTTGGATCAAATTGCTTGGCCCATCGTGTTGTACTGGGCTAGGCCCATGGCTGTTTCGTGTTATAAAATATTGGCTTTTCTAAAAAATATATATACTACTAAATATGTTAAATAAATTAATTAAAACTTTTCAATAAGAATATGTATTTTTTTTTATTTTGGCAAAAAAAACGAATGCTATAATATATAACATGAAACTTTCAACAGAAAATGAAAGAATCAAAGATAAACAAATACAATCAAATACCTACAAAACTCGTACATAGAAAATCGAATGCTAAAACAAACAAACGATGTCTAAAGACGAGCCAACCTGGAAAACATTAAACCAACCACAACCAACTACGCGAACACCCAAAGGCACTATCCAACGCAACAAGAAACCATAAGATGAATGCAAAACATAAACCAGCCAAAAAGGGAACCAAATGCACGACAACCACAAAGAGAAACACAAAGATCCCGATCAGCGAATACAACACAAACTTATATCACACCAAGCTTATTAGCCGCTTTGGACATCTTCTTGCTTTTAGACCCTGGTTTGATATATTACCCATCTACTTTTTCAAAGTGTGCCGCCTATTCCAAGCGAGAAGCGAAAGAATAGAATAACACATTAGAATTTTCGGATCTGATAAAAGAGGCTGAACATGATCTAACAACACCTAAACCCGGTAACCCTTAAAAAAATCCTTGCGCTTTATTAACAAAATCTAAATCTTCTATATGATCCCGTAAAGAGAGATCCGTCGTCCACACCACCACTAAGATAAGTTGTGATGTGATCTAGCGGTTGGTGGTCTGCCTCCTTTAGGAGAGGTCAGGAGTTCGACTCCCGTTGGCTACATATTAAAAACACAATTTCATCTCTGCCATGAAGTATCCACCCATGGCACCTTTCCCATATCGTTTTGGGGGGGGGGGGGGGGGGGGGGGTAAAGGGGAGGGGGTTTTACTTGGCCGTGCCCTTGGATCGGTTTTAAGGTTTTCTCCCGGACAGCGATGGGGGCGGGGTTATTATCGCTGCATCGGCATAGTCGAAACGGGAGATGATCGCAAAGGTGGTTTAGTCCCCCTCGGGTGATCCCAATCACTGTTAAAAAAAAAAAAAACACCACCACTAAGAATATCATGTATTGGTCGTTGTTTCCTTGTTTGGTTGTTGCTAGCGCATTGCTAGTGTTTTTATACTATTTTCTTTTTGGTTGTTCAAAATATATAAAAAAAAAAAACGAGGAACAATTTTAATGGGTTTATAATTGTTGACTTTAAATCTCACGTAATCATTGTACTTTTTACTTTTATGCGGGGCAGATCTACTTTAGGCCCAGTAGTTGCACGTGACACCATTGAAATACGCGATATAGTGGAAATTTTTTGGGGTTTTTAACTAGTGACACTACTGGATGGTGTACATTTTTTTGAGTGACACCATTGAAATAAGACGTCTAGTATAAATATTTTTGGAGTTTTAATCTGTGACACCAGTAACTACCAATCCTAGATCCACCACTGCTTTTATCCTTTCCTTTGGATGAATTGTATTCATGCCGTTTTAGAATTGTATTTATATGAATTTGTAATTTTTATTCCATAACTTTGATCATTTAAGCGAATCTTGTAGTTTTGATCAAATCATACGCACGCTAGTGATTACCCGCATACATATAGAATGCGCATGCGGGTTGCGGTATCATTAGTATTCATGCCGTTTTAGAATTGTATTTATGTGAATTTGTAATTTTTATTCCATAACTTTGATCATTTAAGCGAATCTTGTAGTTTTGATCAAATCGATGGCACTTGGTTGATGCAAGTGTAGGGCATAAGTTATAGCATATCACACTCAATCCTTTCTGGCTAGATCAGATATGAAATGGGAGAAAGAGTTAAATTTTGCAGCATATATACAACATGTTTCTGATTGATGTGTGGTGTGGATTGCAATATTGTCACAAAACTAGAAAAGCTCCTGCCTTAATTTGGTGGTCCATCCATCCACAAATCCTATAAACCAAAAACATAACCATTAACCAGCTATTCTTTATTAAGACATTTAATTGTTTATGTATAATGTCTCTCTTTCACGTACTTACTTTTTGACATCAACATATTTTATCCATTTTAAGCACTTGTTATTCATATCCTAACCACAACCTTTCTGGTGATATATTTTTGGTGCAACATTTCCATCAGTTGAATATAACGAGGTTGGGTGGAAGTCGCGCATTGTCACGGGAGTTTTGTTGCATTTGTGATGTAGTTGCCGTAATCATTGTTTTACTTTATATCATATGTATATGTACTAACGTATCATTCGCAAATCAAGGTCATGATACGTTACTTGGTGCACAAGTCAGATAGTAGGAAATGTATTTAGAAAATAAATTTATTATTATTTATAGTTTATAGTTTGAATCTATTCCTAATTTACAGAATCTATAAATCTTTGTAATCCTTATATATATATATATATATATATATATATATATATATATATATATATATATATATATATATATATATATATATATATATATATATATCAACCCACATAATGATGTGGTGAATTATTTCCTTACATGATATCAGTTTAATCGATATCAAAAATACGTCTGCTTCTTTTTCTTTTTTCTTATCTACGATCAATGTTTGCACTATTCGTCCTTCAAATTCGCGATTCTCTAAACTCTAGTAGTTTTTTTCTCCTCTAAACCTGTAACATACGTTAGTGTGCCTTAAAATGAACCTCTAACTTTTTTCTAAATATCATAATTTGTAATTAATATGCATGCGTAGATGATTTGAAATTTAAAATAAAAATAAAACTTGTTATAGAAATTAGATAAAAGAATTAAATACAAATTTGCGTAATCGAAATTTAAATAGAAGATAGAAACAAACAAACCTCTAGAAGATTGAAAAAAGCTTTTACCCTCAAGGCTTTAGCTTGTCAAAATGTTCGTGTAGGAAACCAACGCCATTAAATTTATTTTGTAATCTCACTAATTTAAAAATTAAAATACAGTTTTCTTTTCCCAACAATTAATATTTAAAATTTATTTGATGAAAGTTATAACTTCCAATTTTTATGTTGAAAAAACAGTACATGTTTCAAGATCGACATGTTTCAAGATATTAAGCCACATTAATGGAAACCTAAAATTTTCAAAATTTACTAAAATAATACAGATGGTTTTGTCTGTTCAAATCTTGCTTATATTGTCCACTTGGTATTTGCTTATGTAATCCATGTCACCATATTTGCCCATTTTATTAGAAGGTTTAATCAAAACCTAAACTCTAAATTATAAACCATAAACTCTAAATCCTGAATCCTATACTCCAAACTCTAAATCGTAAACCTTAAACTCTAATCCTAAACCATAACCCTAAATTCTAAACCTTAAACTCTAATCATTAATAAAATTTAATTAGTACTCGTAACCATTAAGTTTTTTTAGATTTTATTTTATATAGGAATTTAGGAAATTAATAATCGGTATATATGATGCATTTAAGTGATTAAAATGCGTATGTAATATTATTCATTTTAAGTGGGTAATTAATATATAATTTAAGAAGTTAATAAAAATATATTTGATAAAATTTCTTTAATGGATTATCTTTTTTAGTCGTCTTCTTAAACCCATCACTCACCTAATTTATTTGAAACTATGATTTGATCCTTTTAAGAATAAACCCAACCACTACTGAATCCAACCACCACCACTTGCCGAAATTCAACCACCACCACTGACTTGTTTGTTCCAGACCTATCTTGTTATGTTAACATAGACTTTCAACTTCTAATAGCTTTCGGTTCATCAACTAAAATAAACAACAGAAATATCATCAGATTCATACCATTTGACTATTTATAAAGCTACTTAACTAAATCTGGGTGCTAATTGAAACATAATCATTAACAACTAAACAAAGTTCACATTTGATGTTAAGAAGCGGGAGGTAATCTGCCTTCCGCTACGAACGGATAGATTTTCGTTGTACATAACTACATGTTTTTAGTTAGCATAGCATAATAAAAAAGACAATATGTTTAAAAAAACTCAACTCACATAATTTAATCTTCAATAATTATATAAATTAAATTTCTATATAATTTTATTCATCAATAACTGGACTAATTGAAATTTAACATAATTTGAATACTTTTATTAAATAATCTAAAATGTCGTAAAAGAAATAGAAACCTTTTTTATAGAAAAGAAAAGAAAAAGATTGTTGTAAAAATAATGATTGTAAAAAGATTTGAAGCAATAATTATAAAAAAATGAGTGCTTAAAATGAAAAATAAATAGGTTACAAGAGAGTTTTTCTTGTGCATAATTATATGTATCAATAAAAATATTTTAAAATTAATAAGCATAACATAAATCAAAAGATAATAATTCATTTCAACATATTAAAACCTCTTATAATTGTAGGCACAATGTAGAGTAGTTTTCATTTTTTTCTTATGATTAAAAAGTAATTGATTAAGATATATAAGAAATTTTTTTAAAAAAGGTTGATGAAAAAATTATAAAATAAAAAAGTGAGAGGGTCTAAATTAAAAATTAAAATGAGGTGGGAGAATGAGAGGACTGAAATTGAAAAAAAAAAAAGAAATGGGGAAACTCCGAGGATGAAATTTGAGAAAATAAATTAGGAATGGGGAAACTGAAAAATTTACGATTTAAAAAAAAGGTGGTATGGAATTGAAAATGAACTCCGAAGCTAACTAACCAATATGAGCCTCCATAAGTAGGGATGTTCATCGATTCGATTTTGATTTTTCAATGTATTCAGTTCGGTTCCTTCGGTTTTGAAACTTTTGAAATCAAAATTGAAAACCAATCAAAGCCGAATTCAAATATAAAAACCGAACCAAAAACTGAATCAAAACCCGAATTTGAATTTAGTTCTAGTTCGGTTAAAATTGAGTTCAAATCAAATTCAACTTTCAAAATCGATTTTTTATTTATTCCGCACAAGTTGAACAAATATTGATTACCTCCAAACTAAGCTTATCTCCGAGGATGATCTAGACATGATTGCTAAATTAGATCAGCATACGTAGAGGCGCTTATAGTATAGTGTTAACTTTGAAAAATAGCATACTAAACTAATGTACATAATTGAACATATATACAAAACATGTTGTAAAAGAAGTTGTACATAATTTTTTTCTTTTTTAATTTAATTTATTATTTATTTGTTTAAGAACGGAAAACTCACACACCTTACACAATTTTTACACGAATAATGTCTTCGGCAGGACTTGAACCCATGAGGTCAAGGTTAGAAGAGCGCCTCAGATACTGCTAGGCCATTGGCTTTTTGAACAAGAAAGTCAACTTGAAATGGTTAAAGTTTTAAAAATGTGGAGTGAAAGTGATTAAGGAAAATATGAAATTAAAGGAATAAATAGGATTTCAAATTCGAGTAAACATATACTGACTTGAAAAAAAAAATTCTTCAAATTATATCTAGCACATGTATACAATAATGTTAATAACTTAATATATTTATTTAATATTGTATAAACTGAATTCGGTTTTATAGGTTAATTAAATTCAGGATTTTCAAAATCAAAAACTGAATCGAAGATCGAATTTGAATTTGATTTTCAGTTTACTCCATCCGAAATCATTTTTCAAATTCGGTTTGATTTTTTTGATTTGGCTTCGATTCGGTATTCAACTTAAATGGTTTCAAACCAAATATTAAACACGAGTATCCGAAAGTTGTCATACCCCGTCCAAATTTTCCTGAATGAATACAATAACATCTGGCACCATTGCGATGAACGGACCTCTATATGCCATGAACGACTCTATGTAATATGAGCAAATGCACAGCGGAAGGTTTCTTTTATACCTGAGAATAAACATGCTTTCAAGTGTCAACCACATGGTTGGTGAGTTCATAGGTTTATCGTAAACAATAAAATTCATCATTTTTGATAGACCACAAGATTTAAATCTTGCATGGTACAATTGGGCCCGAATCCTATACCCACCTGTAATGTACATGCGATATCTTTTAAATACAGTACATCTTTCTCGTGTACGAAATCATCTTTCATAAATCTTAGTAACCGTACACATATCTTGTGCACAAAAATAACATACACATAACCTGTGTATAAAATCATTCTCTCGATACATAACATTCACTTTTCATTTCTTTCATAGCTTGGCTTGGTAACCGACCTTAACATATAATGCGCATAATAATATCCCCAAAACAGAACATCCCGTCTGTATTATAATCATATAAACTTCGAAGCACTAAACACCACGCCCACTAGCCCTTCCGTCTAGTGAACATTCTGGGTGGGGGTGTTAAACCCGGTAGCTACCTTTAGGATTCGCGTGAATTAGGGCCATATCCGATTCTAATTCTTAGGTTACCAAGCAATAATAATCAGGGGAAAAATATATTCAACAATTAGTGGCAATTATCAAGTCCACATAATTCAATAATAATCCACAGAACTTCTGTCTGCATAATAATTCATTCGAGGAATGTTTTGCTTGTGTCTATCTCGTCAAACATTTATAAAAGCATTTCATGTATTCATAGTTCAAAATATATTTCAAAAGCATTTAACTAAACAGTTATAAAAACAGCGCATGTATTCTTAGTCCCAAAAATGTAAAGAGTAAAAGGGAGCAAATGAACTCACGCATATAAATATTGAAAAACAGTTAATAAAGCATTTGCATGTATTCTCAGCCCAAAAACGTAAAGAGTAAAAGGGAGCAAATGAAACTCACATAATGTATTTTGTAGTAAAAATACATATGACGACATTGAACAATTGTAGGGTTGACCTCGGATTCACGAACCTATATCAGTTATATATATTAAAACATATAATTAGCATGTAATAATAATCAAACCAGTTTATATATATTATTTATTTAATTTAGTAATATATATTTGTTATTTTAAAGAGTATATATATATATATATATATATATATATATATATATATATATATATAGAGTTTGTATATTAATATTTATACATATAGTTATTTTATTATATATATACATATATATAGATAGCATTGTTTTGTAAATCAATAATTTGTTATATAAAAATAATACAACTTACGATAAAAAAATCATGATAATTCTAATAATAATAATAATAATGTTAGTAAAATTGAAAATACTTTTAATATTAATAATAATGATAATACTAATAAATAAAAATGTTATATGTTAATAGTAAAAATAATAATTTTTGTGATAATAATAATGTTAATGATATTAATAATAATCATAATACTTTTACTAATAATACTAATAATAATAATAATAATAATAATAATAATAATAATAATAATAATAATAATAATAATAATAATAATAATAATAATAATAATAATAATAATAATAATAATAATAATAATAATAATAATAATAATAAGTAGACTACCTCAATGAAGAAATTCTAAAAAAAAATACCCCAGTTCAAGTTTGAACCCGCGAACTCCTGCTAACCCATAAACACCTTAAACCATTCTACTATCATTGCTTTTTCTGACTAATCCCACATCCCAGTTTGTTTAACTCTTTTTTTTTGTTCCTATTTCTCCTCTAGAAAAAAAAATATGACAGATACCAGAATTGAACCAGTGACCTCTCAATAACCACCCCCACGTCCAACCATTCCTCTACTTGATTACTTTTGTTTCATTTTACAACTTAAATCCATTAAACATTTAACTGATTTCCTTTTCTTCTTCTTAATTTCATCATCATCATTTTCATTATTTCATGTATCAATTTTATTAACATAGCCATCATCAAAGTTTTATCTATCTCGTTATCATTTCCTTAATATATCACATCTTCATCATCATAATATAATCTATCGGTAATCATCACCTTAATCCATCATCTAACATCATCGAAGGAAGAAGAAAATATAGAAATAATCAAACAATCGTTATAGTATCATCATCTATATCATACACCATCATCCTTAATCCTCATCATCTAAATCGTAAGCTATCATCATCATCATGCGAAATCACAGAAACATAACAACATGAACGACCCAAAGTGATACTTGAAATCTTACGGCCCATCAGGCAATTTGGATTCAATGTTTAAAAGAAGTCTTACGGCCCAAAGATAAAATACAGCGGCAAAAAAAAATAAAAATAAAAGGTGTGCAGCATGTTATTATAAAACAAGTGGGAAGGTAGGGTATTCGGTTTATAATAAAAAAATAAAAGGAGTAGCGAATTTTAGCAGCTTTTACAACTACTCCATCATATCCATATTTTATTTGAACAGCTAGCTGTATCCTCCTGTAATTAATCCGTCCCCATTACCTCTTATATCATCATTATTTGTTTTAAAAAAAATGACAGGTATGCACTGGTAGGGACGAGAGGAAATAAATAAGGAAAGGAAAGAAAACAATTATTGAGGGTGGTGGTTAGTTGCTCGTTTAAATAAATAGACAGAATATAAATGGCTCGAATATAAATAGACAGAATATAAAGTTGCTCGTGAAATGGTTTTGTGATAGTTTTTAGATAGAATAGGAAACAAAAGTAGAAATACAACGAGTAGTAGCAGCGTAATAGTGACAACGAATCATGGTTGCAGGTTTGATGTGGGTTTCGGTTGTGGGTTCAAATTGGTTGACGGTTTGTGATGTTAACTCATGAAACCGCAAAACAAACAAAATAATAAAGAAAGGTGGAGGTTGTTGGTGTTTACAAGGGTGGTCTTGGTATTTTTGGGTCTTGGTTACTAGTTGAAACAGGAAGAATTCAAAGTTGCAGCAGCTTTACATGTTAGTGGGTTTAATAGTTTCATTTTTATCTAACTTGAAACAGAAATAGAAAACTAGCACATGTGGTTGTAGGTGTTTAATTGTAGTGGGTTTGGTGTGTGTGGTTTTTATTCTTGAATTAAAAATGTGAAGGACTACTTAATTTAACAGTTATCCTATTTGAAATTGATTTCGTATAGACTTTTAACAGATTTGGGATCAATGAAAAAGGTCGACAGTTTTTGTTCACCCAGTACAGATTTAAATAAAAAAAAAAGTGAAAGGGATTGTAACTAACTTTGGATATTTCTGAGGTAAGAATCGATCTAGTACAGATTTAAAGATATAATCCAATAAATCTTCTACAGCTTGATAATGATTTAAAATAGATTAAGTGTTTAATTATTTTTATTTATGTAAACTCCGTATATATATATATATATATATATATATATACACTAATCTATATATATATATATATATATATATATATATATATATATATATACTAATCTATATATATATTTCTATATACATATATCTGTTTTATACATGTATTTATATATATTTGTTTATATATATCTATAATTCATAAATTTTGATATTGATAATGTTATTAATAATCAAATATTAATACTAGTAAAAATAATACTAATCCTTTTAATGATACAATAAAAATATTAATATTAATTATAATAATTATAATTTTTCTATTAATTGTAATAGTAGTGACATTAATAATGATATAACAAATCAAATGTGTTAAATTTCATATGGATATAATATTAATATTAATACTGATATTAATATTAATATTAATATTACTAGTAATAACTTTAATAACAATAATATATATATTTTTAATTATATTTCAACTTATTATTATATATTCATATATTAAAATATATACGTATTTAATTACAATTAGTGGTTCGTGAATCGTCGTGAGCAGTCGGGGTTTAATGAATGTAAGAAAACAGTTTAAAAATCTTGAGATTCAACATTACAGACTCTGCTTATCATGTCGGAAACATATAAAGATTAATTTTAAATTTGGTCGGAAATTTCTGGGTCATCACAGTACCTTCCCGTTAAAGAAATTTCGTCCCGAAATTTGAGTGAGGTCGTCATGGCTAACAATAAGAATATTTTTATGACGAATATGAGCTGATAAATAGAGCTTTATCATTATTGATTAATATAGATAAAACGATTCGATCATGTGAAGTGTATGAGTGAAGCTATCACAAAAGAATAAAATGAGGTAAATAAGATTCGTCTTAACTTTTGACGTAGTCATAGTTGACTTTCGGAATTCAAGGAATTTAGTGGAAAGTCTTTGAAAATTTATAAGATCTGATCCTCCGGGATTTAAGGAAATTAGAATCTCATTTGGTTAAATCCGAGGATTTTCCTCGATTGCTCTGTCGAATATTTTACTATAAATTGACTCCCTTTCATTTCCTTTGTATTTTAGGGTTCCATAGTTTTGTTTTCTCTCCCCGACTTTAAGTCAAGGGAATAATGGTCTAGAATTCGTAGTTCTGAAGTTTCGAATGAATGTGGCTAATGTTCTAAGAGAGAGATTGTAATAGTACAATCTTGATTGGTTAAATTACCAGAATTTACGAGAAGAGAGAACTATCAAGAAAATATGTTCTTGATATGGTTATAGATTAGACAGAATGTAAGAGTCGTGTAACATGGTACATGATGATGTTATGATCTGTGAGTCATCATGTTTCATTTAGAAACTCAGCATGACTTACTGTAATATAATCACGTTGGCCAAGCGCATTATATTATACTAACTCATGCATCAGTTCCCAACACTTCTCCATAATTCATTCATAATTTATACTTAGATTTTACAGGAGTTTTCAATATAATGGAATACATAAAACACGAAGAGGTAGACAATAATATTTATGAAAATATCCTCAGAAATATCGAAGATATTTATGATGATATTTTGGAATTTCTAAGTTCGAAAGTTGATGAAGAAAAATTTTCCGCAAGATTTTAACATGACTTCGGAGCAAGATATTTTTTTAAAGATTTCGGCGGGTCCAGAATTACCTGGATTCTTTAAATATAGGGTTTGGTCCTTGTATTTGTCCTTGATCTCCTCCATGGTTAGCTCAATCCGTTTTTCAGTACCAAATTTTCTATCGATTGTTCCCAACACTCCATTCTTTATCATCAAACTCTTGACCATTTAGGCCATCTACAATTTTACTGTTTCCTCTGCATTTAATGCAGCCATATCTGAATCGTCGGTTATCAATCCGAGGTGGTTTCAGGAGAATTGTGTTTTTAGATGATTAAACGCTGATGGTAATATGGTGGAATATAAAAGGTTCCCTGGTAACAATAAAAGAGTACGTATATATATCAAGGTTATAATATGATTGTTTCAAACGAAAAGTCGAAGTTGTCTTGCTGGAGCTGTGACAAAATTGGCTATTTTGAAAAAGAACTGCAAAGTTATTTTGGGTAATAATAATACTAAAGGAATTAGCACAGTTACGTGTTAAATGTTTACTCAGTTTTAGAGAGTTTTTCAGGTGCATAGCTATATGCATCAATCCTTTATTCTATAGATGAAGTGTGGTTGGTTCATCCTCTCGATTGAGGTGTTTTCAAGAATCATGAAAGGTTTGAACGTAGATTGTAATCATCATGATACAAATGAGGTTTAAGATGAAATCAAGTGGCAAACTTGAAAAATTGTTTAGTTTCATATGTTATAATCAATATTTTAATTCATTTTAATTGTCCAATATTGGTAGTCTACAGTTAGTAATTCAATAATTCATATATAGTTTAATATATAATATTTGAGTTAATTAATACGTATCGTGACCCGTGTACATGTCTCAGACTCGATCACAACTCAAAGTATATATATTATTGTAGAATCAACCTCAACCCTGTATAGAGAACTCGATCATTACTGCATATAGAGTGTCTATGGTTATTCCAAATGATATATATATATATATATATATATATATATATATATATATATATATATATATATATATATATGCGTCGACATGATATGTCAAAACCTTGTATACGCGTCCTGATATTTAAAGTGCGTAAAATAAATACAGTAATTAAATGACGATAAATAAAATGCGTAAAGTAAATAACAGATATTAAATGACGATAAATAAAATTACGATAATTAAATTGCGATAAATAAACTGCGATAAATAAAATGTAATCAGTTAGCTAGGAACAGTTAGCTAGGATTTTGTCAGCGTGGATTCTTAACAAAATTTCTCATAGTTAATTTGTTTGTTTCTAATAAATTTTATTTTATCCAAAGCTTTCTTCATTATGCCACTTGTTGGATTATGATAGATCAAAATCCAAGTATGAAATTGAATGGAAATGGTTATTCTGCGGTGAACGGATACGTATATCTGTAGATGTAAGTAGAATAGTAAATGACCGTTGAATCAGATTCGAAGATTGTACAATGTAACTTATTAATGTGAAATCTTAAATATTCCTCGGGTATTACCTACCCGTTAAAATATTTTCATCATTAACAGTTTGTACAAAAGAATTTTTAATTACAATTTTTATGAAAATATACTTACATATATATTTTCTTCAGATGTAATCCTGGATTTAATGAGTCAATATGATATTAATCTCATTTGATTTACCGTTAGAACAAGAATATATAATCTCTAAAACATTAGAGATTACATAATCGCCATGTCGAACGAAGATAAATGATATAGAATGATTCGTAGAACGATGATTATGCTCGAGGTACAGAATGCAATATTGGAGCATGTGGTGTTGAAACTTGTGTTGTTGGTGGTACTGTTGATGCCGGTGGTGTTGTTGAAGCTGGTACGTTTTGCACCATATATTCCAAATTGATTACTCGATCGCGAAGTTCGTTGACTTCTTCCATTATTCCGGGATGATTGTCAGTTCGGACGAGCGGATGAATAAGGTTTAGAATTGTGGATAGAATATAATCATGACGAGATACTCTGGAAATGAGCGAGAAAATGGTATTACGGACAGGTTCGCCGGTAAGTGCTCCAGGTTCTTCGGCAAGAGGATAATACGGTGGATGAAAGGGATCGCCTTCTTCTTGTCTCTAATGATTAAGTAGTCTACGAACCCATCAGATGAATTGGGGATGGCTGATTGGTTGATTCATTCTGATGAAGTTGCTTTCGGAACTTAGGTGAACATCCATATCAGAATAGCAGTTGGAACGACTATCGGAATAGCTTATCGGAATTCCGAAGGACTCGAACTGATTGAGGGATTCATCTCGTACGATCAGATGAAAGATTTTCGATAAGAAATAGATTATAGGATGTAGATTAGTACCCTGCAATACATAGTTTACATATGCATATATAATACTAAAATCCCATAAGTTACGGAGGAATCTACGGAAGCTGTCAGGCAAAGGTAACAATAACAAATACGCTAAGATATGAATTTATCTATACATTGTCTATGCAATAGAGGCAGTAGGATGTGTCTAGACTTTAAGGATGATAAGCAATTAATTTTCGACACTAAATGTTAAGCAAAACTTTTGACATGCAGACACGGTCGAAGTCCAGACTCACTAATGCATCCTATCGACTTATCAGTTAGACACACTAATGCAGACCTGGTTCGCTAAGACAACCGCTCTGATACCACATGTCATACCCCGTCCAAATTTTCCTGAACGAATACAATAACATCTGGCACCATTGCGATGAACGGACCTCTATATGCCATGAACGACTCCATGTAATATGAGCAAATGCACAGCGGAAGGTTTCTTTCATACCTGAGAATAAACATGCTTTCAAGTGTCAACCACATGGTTGGTGAGTTCATAGGTTTATCGTAAACAATAAAATTCATCATTTTGATAGACCACAAGATTTAAATCCTCCATGGTACAATTGTGAAATGTCCCGTTCTTATTGATTAAAAACGTTCCATATTAATTGATTTCGTTGCGAGGTTTTGACCTCTATATGAGACGTTTTTCAAAGACTGCATTCATTTTTAAAACAAACCATAACCTTTATTTCATAAATAAAGGTTTAAAAAGCTTTACGTAGATTATCAAATAATGATAATCTAAAATATCCTGTTTACACACGACCATTACATAATGGTTTACAATACAAATATGTTACATCGAAATCAGTTTCTTGAATGCAGTTTTTACACAATATCATACAAACATGGACTCCAAATCTTGTCCTTATTTTAGTATGCAACAGTGGAAGCTCTTAATATTCACCTGAGAATAAACATGCTTTAAACGTCAACAAAAATGTTGGTGAGTTATAGGTTTAACCTATATATATCAAATCGTAACAATAGACCACAAGATTTCATATTTCAATACACATCCCATACATAGAGATAAAAATCATTCATATGGTGAACACCTGGTAACCGACATTAACAAGATGCATATATAAGAATATCCCCATCATTCCGGGACACCCTTCGGATATGATATAAATTTCGAAGTACTAAAGCATCCGGTACTTTGGATGGGGTTTGTTAGGCCCAATAGATCTATCTTTAGGATTCGCGTCAATTAGGGTGTCTGTTCCCTAATTCTTAGATTACCAGACTTAATAAAAAGGGGCATACTCGATTTCGATAATTCAACCATAGAATGTAGTTTCACGTACTTGTGTCTATTTTGTAAATCATTTATAAAACCTGCATGTATTCTCATCCCAAAAATATTAGATTTTAAAAGTGGGACTATAACTCACTTTCACAGATTTTTACTTCGTCGGGAAGTAAGACTTGGCCACTGGTTGATTCACGAACCTATAACAATATATACATATATATCAAAGTATGTTCAAAATATATTTACAACACTTTTAATATATTTTGATGTTTTAAGTTTATTAAGTCAGCTGTCCTCGTTAGTATCCTACAACTAGTTGTCCACAGTTAGATGTACAGAAATAAATCGATAAATATTATCTTGAATCAATCCACGACCCAGTGTATACGTATCTCAGTATTGATCACAACTCAAACTATATATATTTTGGAATCAACCTCAACCCTGTATAGCTAACTCCAACATTCACATATAGAGTGTCTATGGTTGTTCCGAAATATATATAGATGTGTCGACATGATAGGTCGAAACATTGTATACGTGTCTATGGTATCTCAAGATTACATAATATACAATACAAGTTGATTAAGTTATGGTTGGAATAGATTTGTTACCAATTTTCACGTAGCTAAAATGAGAAAAATTATCCAATCTTGTTTTACCCATAACTTCTTCATTTTAAATCCGTTTTGAGTGAATCAAATTGCTATGGTTTCATATTGAACTATATTTTATGAATCTAAACAGAAAAAGTATAGGTTTATAGTCGGAAAAATAAGTTACAAGTCATTTTTGTAAAGGTAGTCATTTCAGTCGAAAGAACGACGTCTAGATGACCATTTTAGAAAACATACTTCCACTTTGAGTTTAACCATAATTTTTGGATATAGTTTCATGTTCATAATAAAAATCATTTTCTCAGAATAACAACTTTTAAATCAAAGTTTATCATAGTTTTTAATTAACTAACCCAAAACAGCCCGCGGTGTAACTACGACGGCGTAAATCCGGTTTTACGGTGTTTTTCGTGTTTCCAGGTTTTAAATCATTAAGTTAGCATATCATATAGATATAGAACATGTGTTTAGTTGATTTTAAATGTCAAGTTAGAAGGATTAACTTTTGTTTGCGAACAAGTTTAGAATTAACTAAACTATGTTCTAGTGATTACAAGTTTAAACCTTCGAATAAGATAGCTTTATATGTATGAATCGAATTATATTATGAACATCATTACTACCTTAAGTTCCTTGGATAAACCTACTGGAAAAGAGAAAAATGGATCTAGCTTCAATGGATCCTTGGATGGCTCGAAGTTCTTGAAGCAGAATCATGACACGAAAACAAGTTCAAGTAAGATCATCACTTGAAATAAGATTGTTATAGTTATAGAAATTGAACCAAAGTTTGAATATGATTATTACCTTGTATTAGAATGATAACCTACTGTAAGAAACAAAGATTTCTTGAGGTTGGATGATCACCTTACAAGATTGGAAGTGAGCTAGCAAACTTGAAAGTATTCTTGATTTTATGAAACTAGAACTTTTGGAATTTATGAAGAACACTTAGAACTTGAAGATAGAACTTGAGAGAGATCAATTAGATGAAGAAAATTGAAGAATGAAAGTGTTTGTAGGTGTTTTTGGTCGTTGGTGTATGGATTAGATATAAAGGATATGTAATTTTGTTTTCATGTAAATAAGTCATGAATGATTACTCATATTTTTGTAATTTTATGAGATATTTCATGCTAGTTGCCAAATGATGGTTCCCACATGTGTTAGGTGACTCACATGGGCTTCTAAGAGCTGATCATTGGAGTGTATATACCAATAGTACATACATCTAAAAGCTGTGTATTGTACGAGTACGAATACGGGTGCATACGAGTAGAATTGTTGATGAAACTGAACGAGGATGTAATTGTAAGCATTTTTGTTAAGTAGAAGTATTTTGATAAGTGTATTGAAGTCTTTCAAAAGTGTATAAATACATATTAAAACACTACATGTATATACATTTTAACTGAGTCGTTAAGTCATCGTTAGTCGTTACATGTAAGTGTTGTTTTGAAACCTTTAGGTTAACGATCTTGTTAAATGTTGTTAACCCAATGTTTATAATATCAAATAATATTTTAAATTATTATATTATCATGATATTATCATGTATGAATATCTCTTAATATGATATATATACATTAAATGTCTTTACAACGATAATCGTTACATATATGTCTCGTTTAAAAATCATTAAGTTAGTAGTCTTGTTTTTACATATGTAGTTCATTGTTAATATACTTAATGATATGTTTACTTATCATAGTATCATGTTAACTATATATATATCCATATATATGTCATCATATAGTTTTTACAAGTTTTAACGTTCGTGAATCACCGGTCAACTTGGGTGGTCAATTGTCTATATGAAACATATTTCAATTAATCAAGTCTTAACAAGTTTGATTGCTTAACATGTTGGAAACATTTAATCATGTAAATATCAATCTCAATTAATATATATAAACATGGAAAAGTTTGGGTCACTACAGTACCTACCCGTTAAATAAATTTCGTCCCGAAATTTTAAGCAGTTGGAGGTATTGACGAATCTTCTGGAAATAGATGCGGGTATTTCTTCTTCATCTGATCTTCATGCTCTCAGGTGAACTCGGGTCCTCTACGAGCATTCCATCGAACCTTAACAATTGGTATCTTGTTTTGCTAAAGTCTTTTAACCTCACGATCCATTATTTCAACGGGTTCTTCGATGAATTGGAGTTTTTCGTTGATTTGGATTTCATCTAACGAAATAGTGAGATCTTCTTTAGCAAAACATTTCTTCAAATTCGAGACGTGGAAAGTGTTATGTACAGCCGCGAGTTGTTGAGGTAACTCAAGTCGGTAAGCTACTGGTCCGACACGATCAATAATCTTGAATGGTCCAATATACCTTGGATTTAATTTCCCTCGTTTACCAAATCGAACAACGCCTTTCCAAGGTGAAACTTTAAGCATGACCATCTCTCCAATTTCAAATTCTATATCTTTTCTTTTAATGTCAGCGTAGCTCTTTTGTCGACTTTGGGCGGTTTTCAACCGTTGTTGAATTTGGATGATCTTCTCGGTAGTTTCTTGTATAATCTCCGGACCCGTAATCTGTCTATCCCCCACTTCACTCCAACAAATCGGAGACCTGCACTTTCTACCATAAAGTGCTTCAAACGGCGCCATCTCAATGCTTGAATGGTAGCTGTTGTTGTAGGAAAATTCTGCTAATGGTAGATGTCGATCCCAACTGTTTCCGAAATCAATAACACATGCTCGTAGCATGTCTTCAAGCGTTTGTATCGTCCTTTCGCTCTGCCCATCAGTTTGTGGATGATAGGCAGTACTCATGTCTAGACGAGTTCCTAATGCTTGCTGTAATGTCTGCCAGAATCTTGAAATAAATCTGCCATCCCTATCAGAGATAATAGAGATTGGTATTCCATGTCTGGAGACGACTTCCTTCAAATACATTCGTGCTAACTTCTCCATCTTGTCATCTTCTCTTATTGGCAGGAAGTGTGCTGATTTGGTGAGACGGTCAACTATTACCCAAATAGTATCAAAACCACTTGCAGTCCTTGGCAATTTAGTGATGAAATCCATGGTAATGTTTTCCCATTTCCATTCCGGGATTTCGGGTTGTTGAAGTAGACCTGATGGTTTCTGATGCTCAGCTTTGACCTTAGAACACGTCAAACATTCTCCTACGTATTTAGCAACATCGGCTTTCATACCCGGCCACCAAAAATGTTTCTTGAGATCCTTGTACATCTTCCCCGTTCCAGGATGTATTGAGTATCTGGTTTTATGAGCTTTTCTAAGTACCATTTCTCTCATATCTCCAAATTTTGGTACCCAAATCCTTTCAGCCCTATACCGGGTTCCGTCTTCCCGAATATTAAGATGCTTCTCCGATCCTTTGGGTATTTCATCCTTTAAATTTCCCTCTTTTAAAACTCCTTGTTGCGCCTCCTTTATTTGAGTAGTAATGTTATTATGAATCATTATATTCATAGATTTTACTCGAATGGGTTCTCTGTCCTTCCTGCTCAAGGCATCGGCTACCACATTTGCCTTCCTCGGGTGGTAACGAATCTCAAAGTCGTAATCATTCAATAATTCAATCCACCTACGCTGCCTCATATTCAGCTGTTTCTGATTAAATATGTGTTGAAGACTTTTATGGTCGGTATATATAATACTTTTGACCCCATATAAGTAGTGCCTCCAAGTCTTTAATGCAAAAACAACCGCGCCTAATTCCAAATCATGCGTCGTATAATTTTGTTCGTGAATCTTCAATTGTCTAGACGCATAAGCAATCACCTTCGTTCGTTGCATTAATACACAACCGAGACCTTACTTTGATGCATCACAATAAATCACAAAATCATCATTCCCTTCAGGCAATGACAATATAGGTGCCGTAGTTAGCTTTTTCTTCAATAACTGAAACGCTTTCTCTTGTTCATCATTCCATTCAAATTTCTTCCCTTTATGCGTTAATGCAGTCAAGGGTTTTGCTATTCTGGAAAAGTCTTGGATGAACCTTCTGTAGTAACCAGCTAGTCCTAAAAACTGGCGTATGTGTTTCGGAGTTTTCGGGGTTTCCCACTTTTCAACAGTTTCTATCTTTGCCGGATCCACCTTAATACCTTCTTTGTTCACTATGTGACCGAGGAATTGAACTTCTTCTAACCAAAATGCACACTTTGAAAACTTAGCGTACAATTCTTCCTTCCTCAATACTTCTAACACCTTTCTCAAATGTTCACCGTGTTCTTGGTCATTCTTTGAGTAAATAAGTATGTCATCAATGAAAACAATGACAAACTTGTCAAGGTATGGTCCACACACTCGGTTCATAAGGTCCATGAACACGCCTGGTGCATTAGTTAAACCAAACGGCATGACCATAAACTCGTAATGACCGTAACGTGTTCTGAAAGCAGTCTTTGGAATATCATCTTCTTTCACCCGCATTTGATGATACCCGGAACGTAAGTCAATCTTTGAATAAACAGACGAGCCTTGTAGTTGATCAAATAAGTCATCGATTCTCGGTAGTGGGTAGCGGTTCTTGATGGTAAGTTTGTTCAACTCTCGGTAGTCGATACACAACCTGAATGTACCATCTTTCTTCTTGACAAACAAAACAGGAGCTCCCCACGGTGATGTGCTTGGTCGAATGAAACCACGCTCTAAAAGTTCTTGTAATTGGCTTTGTAGTTCTTTCATCTCGCTGGGTGCGAGTCTGTAAGGAGCACGAGCTATTGGTGCAGCTCCTGGTACAAGATCTATTTGAAATTCAACGGATCGATGTGGGGGTAATCCCGGTAATTCTTTCGGAAATACATCAGGAAATTCTTTTGCGACGGGAACATCATTGATGCTCTTTTCTTCAGTTTGTACTTTCTCGACGTGTGCTAGAACAGCATAGCAACCTTTTCTTATTAGTTTTTGTGCCTTCAAATTACTAATAAGATGTAGCTTTGTGTTGCCCTTTTCTCCGTACACCATTAAGGGTTTTCCTTTTTCTCGTATAATGCGAATTGCATTTTTGTAACAAACGATCTCCGCTTTCACTTCTTTCAACCAGTCCATACCGATTATCACATCAAAACTCCCTAACTCTACTGGTATCAAATCAATCTTAAATGTTTCGCTAACCAGTTTAATTTCTCGATTCCGACATATATTATCTGCTGAAATTAATTTACCATTTGCTAATTCGAGTAAAAATTTACTATCCAAAGGCGTCAATGGACAACTTAATTTAGCACAAAAATCTCTACTCATATAGCTTCTATCCGCACCCGAATCAAATAAAACGTAAGCAGATTTATTGTCAATAAGAAACGTACCCGTAACAAGCTCCGGGTCTTCCTGTGCCTCTGCCGCATTAATATTGAAAACTCTTCCACGGCCTTGTCCATTCGTGTTCTCCTGGTTCGGGCAATTTCTAATAATGTGGCCTGGTTTTCCACATTTATAACAAACTACATTGGCATAACTTGCTCCGACACTACTTGCTCCGCCATTACTCGTTCTGACACCATTTGTTCCTTTCGTTCTATTAACCCCTGGTCCGTAGACCTCACACTTCACCGCGCTATGACCATTTCTTTTACACTTGTTGCAAAATTTGGTGCAGAACCCCGAGTGATTCTTTTCACACCTTTGGCATAGCTGCTTCTGATTGTTGTTGTTGTTGCGGTTATTATTGTTGTTGGGATGATTGTTGTAGTTGTTGTTGTTGTTGTTGTTGTTGGGCCGTTTGTTGTAGTTGCGATTGATGTTGCGATTGTTGGGATAATTGTTGCGATTATTGTTGTAATTGCTGTTGTTGTTGTATTGGTGATTCTTATCACCGTTTTCCTCCCACTTTCTTTTGACTTGCTTCACATTGGCCTCTTCAGCAGTCTGTTCTTTAATTCTTTCTTCAATCTGGTTCACGAGTTTGTGAGCCATTCTACAAGCCTGTTGTATGGAGGCGGGCTCGTGTGAACTTATATCTTCTTGGATTCTTTCCGGTAATCCTTTCACAAACGCGTCGATCTTCTCTTCCTCATCTTCGAATGCTCCCGGACACAATAGGCACAATTCTGTGAATCGTCTTTCGTACGTGGTAATATCAAATCCTTGGGTTCGTAACCCTCTAAGTTCTGTCTTGAGCTTATTGACCTCGGTTCTGGGACGGTACTTCTCGTTCATCAAGTGCTTGAATGCTGACCACGGTAGTGCGTACGCATCGTCTTGTCCCACTTGCTCTAGATAGGTATTCCACCATGTTAACGCAGAACCTGTGAAGGTATGCGTAGCGTACTTTACTTTGTCCTCTTCAGTACACTTACTTATGGCAAACACCGATTCGACCTTCTCGGTCCACCGTTTCAATCCGATCGGTCCTTCGGTTCCATCAAATTCCAAAGGTTTGCAGGCAGTGAATTCTTTGTAGGTGCATCCTACACGATTTCCTGTACTGCTAGATCCAAGGTTATTGTTGGTATGTAGCGCAGCCTGTACTGCGGCTATGTTTGAAGCTAGAAAAGTACGGAATTCCTCTTCATTCATATTCACGGTGTGTCGAGTAGTCGGTGCCATTTCCTTCAAAATAGTTAAATGGAACAAGTTAATCATACAGAATATTAAGAGTAGTTAATAGTATTTCGTAGCATAATATGAACTCATTTATAAAAGCTTTTTCTTCATATTAGCGTTTTATAAGTTTAAATTCGGGTAGTACCTACCCGTTAAGTTCATACTTAGTAGCTAATATACCATTCAACAACTACAATTCTATATGAAAAACTGATTATAATAATATTTCGCGTTCAAACTTTTACACAACATTTTACAAACTTACAATACCGCTTATTTTACATATAGCATGAAATATAGCACACAATAAATTTGATACAAGATGGTTGTGAAGATAATTCTAGCTAGTACACAAGTCGTTCAGCAAAGGCAATAAAGACACGTAATTCATACGTCCAGAAACAAGTCATGCATTCTGGTTTTACTAGGATTACTTCCCATCCTTGGTCTTGTGGAACATAACCGTTATGGCCATTGATAAGACAGCGTGTTGTAACGTCGTCAAAGGGACGAGGGTTACGTAATGTCCAACAGTCCCGTAACAATCTAAAAACCTCATTTCTTACCCCAATTACCGACTCCGTCACTTGTGGGAACGTTTTGTTTAATAGTTGTAGCCCGATGTTCTTGTTCTCACTTTGGTGAGAAGCGAACATTACTAATCCGTAAGCATAACATGCTTCTTTATGTTGCATGTTAGCCGCTTTTTCTAAATCACGAAGTCCAATATTCGGATATTTTGAGTCAAAATAATTTCTTAACCCATTGTGTAAAATAGCATTTGGGTTCCCCGTAATATATGCGTCAAAGTAAACACATCGTAACTTATGGATTTCCCAATGTGATATCCCCCATCTTTCGAACGAAAGCCTTTTATAAACCAAGGCATTCTTGGAACGTTCTTCGAATGTCTTACAAACTGATCTCGCCTTAAATAGTTGTGCCGAAAAATTTTGACCGACTCTAGACAAGATTTCCTCAATCATGTCTCCGGGTAGGTCTCTTAAAATATTGGGTTGTCTATCCATTTTGTGTTTTTATACTGTAAAATAGACAAGAGTTAGATTCATAAAAAAAATACTTATTAATACAAGCAATTTTTACATATATCATAAAGCATAAGCACACTATATTACATATATTACATCACACGAATACAACTATCTTATTCCGACTCGCTCGTTTCTTCTTGTTCGGTTTTGGTTCGTTTTACCAAGTTTCTAGGGATATATGATGTTCCCCTAATACGAGCCGTCGTTGTCCACATTGGTTTAGAAAAACCTGGTGGTTTAGAGGTTCCCGAGTCATTGTTACAACTTAAGGACTTCGGGGGTTGACGATACATATAAAGTTCATCGGGGTTGGAATTAGATTTCTCTATTTTTATGCCCTTTCCCTTATTATTTTCTTTTGCCTTTTTAAATTCAGTTGGGGTAATTTCTATAACATCATCGGAATTCTCGTCGGAATCCGATTCATCGGAGAATTGGTAATCCTCCCAATATTTTGCTTCCTTGGCGGAAACACCATTGACCATAATTAACCTTGGTCGGTTGGTTGAGGATTCTCTTTTACTTAACCGTTTTATTATTTCCCCCACCGGTTCTATTTCTTCTTCCGGTTCCGATTCTTCTTCCGGTTCCGACTCTTCTTCCGGTTCCTCTTCGGGAACTTGTGAATCAGTCCACGAATCATTCCAATTTACATTTGACTCTTCATTATTATTAGGTGAGTCAATGGGACTTGTTCTAGAGGTAGACATCTATCACATAATATCAAACACGTTAAGAGATTAATATATCACATAATATTCACATGTTAAAAATATATAGTTTCCAACAAAATTTGGTAAGCAATCATTTTTCAAGTAAACACGGTCGAAGTCCAGACTCACTAATGCATCCTAACAAACTAGATAAGACACACTAATGCAAAATTCTGGTTCTCTAAGACCAACGCTCGGATACCAACTGAAATGTCCCGTTCTTATTGATTAAAAACGTTCCATATTAATTGATTTCGTTGCGAGGTTTTGACCTCTATATGAGACGTTTTTCAAAGACTGCATTCATTTTTAAAACAAACCATAACCTTTATTTCATAAATAAAGGTTTAAAAAGCTTTACGTAGATTATCAAATAATGATAATCTAAAATATCCTGTTTACACACGACCATTACATAATGGTTTACAATACAAATATGTTACATCGAAATCAGTTTCTTGAATGCAGTTTTTACACAATATCATACAAACATGGACTCCAAATCTTGTCCTTATTTTAGTATGCAACAGTGGAAGCTCTTAATATTCACCTGAGAATAAACATGCTTTAAACGTCAACAAAAATGTTGGTGAGTTATAGGTTTAACCTATATATATCAAATCGTAACAATAGACCACAAGATTTCATATTTCAATACACATCCCATACATAGAGATAAAAATCATTCATATGGTGAACACCTGGTAACCGACATTAACAAGATGCATATATAAGAATATCCCCATCATTCCGGGACACCCTTCGGATATGATATAAATTTCGAAGTACTAAAGCATCCGGTACTTTGGATGGGGTTTGTTAGGCCCAATAGATCTATCTTTAGGATTCGCGTCAATTAGGGTGTCTGTTCCCTAATTCTTAGATTACCAGACTTAATAAAAAGGAGCATACTCGATTTCGATAATTCAACCATAGAATGTAGTTTCACGTACTTGTGTCTATTTTGTAAATCATTTATAAAACCTGCATGTATTCTCATCCCAAAAATATTAGATTTTAAAAGTGGGACTATAACTCACTTTCACAGATTTTTACTTCGTCGGGAAGTAAGACTTGGCCACTGGTTGATTCACGAACATATAACAATATATACATATATATCAAAGTATGTTCAAAATATATTTACAACACTTTTAATATATTTTGATGTTTTAAGTTTATTAAGTCAGCTGTCCTCGTTAGTAACCTACAACTAGTTGTCCACAGTTAGATGTACAGAAATAAATCGATAAATATTATCTTGAATCAATCCACGACCCAGTGTATACGTATCTCAGTATTGATCACAACTCAAACTATATATATTTTGGAATCAACCTCAACCCTGTATAGCTAACTCCAACATTCACATATAGAGTGTCTATGGTTGTTCCGAAATATATATAGATGTGTCGACATGATAGGTCGAAACATTGTATACGTGTCTATGGTATCTCAAGATTACATAATATACAATACAAGTTGATTAAGTTATGGTTGGAATAGATTTGTTACCAATTTTCACGTAGCTAAAATGAGAAAAATTATCCAATCTTGTTTTACCCATAACTTCTTCATTTTAAATCCGTTTTGAGTGAATTAAATTGCTATGGTTTCATATTGAACTCTATTTTATGAATCTAAACAGAAAAAGTATAGGTTTATAGTCGGAAAAATAAGTTACAAGTCGTTTTTGTAAAGGTAGTCATTTCAGTCGAAAGAACGACGTCTAGATGACCATTTTAGAAAACATACTTCCACTTTGAGTTTAACCATAATTTTTGGATATAGTTTCATGTTCATAATAAAAATCATTTTCTCAGAATAACAACTTTTAAATCAAAGTTTATCATAGTTTTTAATTAACTAACCCAAAACAGCCCGCGGTGTTACTACGACGGCGTAAATCCGGTTTTACGGTGTTTTTCGTGTTTCCAGGTTTTAAATCATTAAGTTAGCATATCATATAGATATAGAACATGTGTTTAGTTGATTTTAAAAGTCAAGTTAGAAGGATTAACTTTTGTTTGCGAACAAGTTTAGAATTAACTAAACTATGTTCTAGTGATTACAAGTTTAAACCTTCGAATAAGATAGCTTTATATGTATGAATCGAATTATGTTATGAACATCATTACTACCTTAAGTTCCTTGGATAAACCTACTGGAAAAGGGAAAAATGGATCTAGCTTCAATGGATCCTTGGATGGCTCGAAGTTCTTGAAGCAGAATCATGACACGAAAACAAGTTCAAGTAAGATCATCACTTGAAATAAGATTGTTATAGTTATAGAAATTGAACCAAAGTTTGAATATGATTATTAACTTGTATTAGAATGATAACCTACTGTAAGAAACAAAGATTTCTTGAGGTTGGATGATCACCTTACAAGATTGGAAGTGAGCTAGCAAACTTGAAAGTATTTTTGATTTTATGAAACTAGAACTTTTGGAATTTATGAAGAACACTTAGAACTTGAAGATAGAACTTGAGAGAGATCAATTAGATGAAGAAAATTGAAGAATGAAAGTGTTTGTAGGTGTTTTTGGTCGTTGGTGTATGGATTAGATATAAAGGATATGTAATTTTGTTTTCATGTAAATAAGTCATGAATGATTACTCATATTTTTGTAATTTTATGAGATATTTCATGCTAGTTGCCAAATGATGGTTCCCACATGTGTTAGGTGACTCACATGGGCTGCTAAGAGCTGATCATTGGAGTGTATATACCAATAGTACATACATCTAAAAGCTGTGTATTGTACGAGTACGAATACGGGTGCATACGAGTAGAATTGTTGATGAAACTGAACGAGGATGTAATTGTAAGCATTTTTGTTAAGTAGAAGTATTTTGATAAGTGTATTGAAGTCTTTCAAAAGTGTATAAATACATATTAAAACACTACATGTATATACATTTTAACTGAGTCGTTAAGTCATCGTTAGTCGTTACATGTAAGTGTTGTTTTGAAACCTTTAGGTTAACGATCTTGTTAAATGTTGTTAACCCAATGTTTATAATATCAAATAATATTTTAAATTATTATATTATCATGATATTATCATGTATGAATATCTCTTAATATGATATATATACATTAAATGTCTTTACAACGATAATCGTTACATATATGTCTCGTTTAAAAATCATTAAGTTAGTAGTCTTGTTTTTACATATGTAGTTCATTGTTAATATACTTAATGATATGTTTACTTATCATAGTATCATGTTAACTATATATATATCCATATATATGTCATCATATAGTTTTTACAAGTTTTAACGTTCGTGAATCACCGGTCAACTTGGGTGGTCAATTGTCTATATGAAACATATTTCAATTAATCAAGTCTTAACAAGTTTGATTGCTTAACATGTTGAAAACATTTAATCATGTAAATATCAATCTCAATTAATATATATAAACATGGAAAAGTTCGGGTCACTACAAATTGGGCCCGAATCCTATACCCACCTGTAATGTACATACGATATCTTTTTAATACAGTACATCTTTCTCGTGTACGAAATCATCTTTCATAAATCTTAGTAACCGTACACATATCTTGTGCACAAAAATAACATACACATAACCTGTGTATAAAATCATTCTCTCGATACATAACATTCACTTTTCATTTCTTTCATAGCTTGGCTTGGTAACCGACCTTAACATATAATGCGCATAATAATATCCCCAAAACAGAACATCTCGCCTGTATTATAATCATATAAACTTCGAAGTACTAAACACCACGCCCACTAGCCCTTCCGTCTAGTGAACATTCTGGGTGGGGGTGTTAAACCCGGTAGCTACCTTTAGGATTCGCGTGAATTAGGGCCATATCCGATTCTAATTCTTAGGTTACCAAGCAATAATAATCAGGGGAAAAATATATTCAACAATTAATGGCAATTATCAAGTCCACATAATTCAATAATAATCCACAGAACTTCTGTCTGCATAATAATTCTTTCGAGGAATGTTTTGCTTGTGTCTATCTCGTCAAACATTTATAAAAGCATTTCATGTATTCGCAGTTCAAAATATATTTCAAAAGCATTTAACTAAACAGTTATAAAAACAGCGCATGTATTCTCAGTCCCAAAAATGTAAAGAGTAAAAGGGAGCAAATGAACTCACGCATATAAATATTGAAAAACGGTTAATAAAGCATTTGCATGTATTCTCAGCCCAAAAACGTAAAGAGTAAAAGGGAGCAAATGAAACTCACATAATGTATTTTGTAGTAAAAATACATATGACGACATTGAACAATTGTGGGGTTGACCTCGGATTCACGAACCTATATCAGTTATATATTAAAACATATAATTAGCATGTAATAATAATCGAACCAGTTTATATATATTATTTATTTAATTTAGTAATATATATTTGTTATTTTAAAGAGTATATATATATATATATATATATATATATATATATATATATATATATATATATATATATATATATATATATATATATATATATATATATATATATATATTTTGTATATTAATATTTATACATATAGTTATTTTATTATATATATACATATATATAGATAGCATTGTTTTGTAAATCAATAATTAGTTATATAAAAATAATACTACTTACGATAAAAAAAATCATGATAATTCTAATAATAATAATAATAATGTTAGTAAAATTGAAAATACTTTTAATATTAATAATAATGATAATACTAATAAATAAAAATGTTATATGTTAATAGTAAAAATAATAATTTTTGTGATAATAATAATGTTAATGATATTAATAATAATCATAATACTTTTACTAATAATAATAATAATAATAATAATAATAATAATAATAATAATAATAATAATAATAAGTAGACTACCTCAATGAAGAAATTCAAAAAAAAAAATACCGCAGTTCAGGTTTGAACCCGCGACCTCCTGCTAACCCATAAACACCTTAAACCATTCTACAATCCTTACTTTTTCTGACTAATCCCACATCCAAGTTTGTTTAACTCTTCTTTTATGTTCCTATTTCTCCTCTAGAAAAAAAATATGACAGATACCAGAATTGAACCAGTGACCTCTCAATAACCACCCCCACGTCTAACCATTCCTGTACTGGATCACTTCTGTTTCATTTTACAACTTAAATCCATTAAACCTTTAACTGATTTCCTTTTCTTCTTCTTAATTTCATCATCATCATTTTCATTATTTCATGTATCAATTTTATTAACATAGCCATCATCAAAGTGTTATCTATCTCGTTATCATTTCCTTAATATATCACGGCTTCATCATCATAATATAATCTATCGGTAATCATCACCTTAATCCATCATCTAACATCATCGAAGGAAGAAGAAAATATAGAAATAATTAAACAATCGTGATAGTATCATCATCTCTACCATACACCATCATCCTTAATCCTCATCATCTAAATCGTAAGCAATCATCATCATCATGCGAAATCACAGAAACATAACAACATGAACGACCCAAAGTGACACTTGAAATCTTACGGCCCATCAAGCAATTTGGATTCAATGTTTAAAAGAAGTCTTACGGCCCAAAGATAAAATACAGTGGCAGAAAAAAATAAAATAAATAAAAGGTGTGCAGCATGTTATTATAAAACAAGTGGGAAGGTAGGGTATTCGGTTTATAATAAAAAAAATAAAAGGAATAGCGAATTTCATCAGCTTTTACAACTACTCCATCATATCCATATTTTATTTGCACAGCTAGCTGTATCCTTCTGTAATTAATCCGTCCCCATTACCTCTTATATCATCATTATTTGTTTTTTTTTTAAAAACGACAGGTATGCACTGGTAGGGACGAGAGGAAATAAAGAAGGAAAGGAAAGAAAACAATTATTGAGGGTGGTGGTTAGTTGCTCATTTAAATAAATAGACAGAATATAAATGGCTCGAATATAAATAGACAGAATATAAAGTTGCTCGTGAAATGGTTTTGTGATAGTTTTCAGATAGAATAGGAAACAAAAGTAGAAATACAACGAGTAGTAGCAGCGTAATAGTGACAACGAATCATGGTTGCAGGTTTGATGTGGGTTTCGGTTGTGGGTTCAAATTGATTGACGGTTTGTGATGTTAACACATGAAACCGCAAAACAAACAAAATAATAAAGAAAGGTGGAGGTTGTTGGTGTTTACAAGGGTGGTCATGGTATTCTTGGGTCTTGGTTACTAGTTGAAACAGGAAGAATTCGAAGTTGCAGCAGCTTTACATGTTAGTGGGTTTAATGGTTTTGTTTTTATCTAACTTGAAACCGAAATAGAAAACTAGCACATGTGGTTGTAGGTGTTTAATTATAGTGGGTTTGGTGTGTGTGGTTTTTATTCTTGAATTAAAAATGTGAAGGACTACTAAATTCAACAGTTATCCTGTTTGAAATTGATTCGTATAGATTTTTAACAGATTTGGGATCAATGAAAAAGGTCGACAGTTTTTGTTCACCCAGTACAGATTTAAATAAAAAAATAAAAAGTGAAAGGGATTGTAACTAACTTTGGATATTTCTGAGGTAAGAATCGATCTAGTACAGATTTAAAGATAGAATCCAATAAATCTTCTACAGCTTGATAATGATATAAAATAGATTAAGTGTTTAATTATTTTTATTTATGTAAACTCCATATATATATATATATATATATATATATATATATATATATATATATATATATATATATATATATATACCATATTTATTTATTTATTTATTTGATTGTACTCATGTATTTACCTATATATCTAATCAGTATATATATTTCTATATACATATATCTGTTTTATACATGTATTTATATATATTTATTTATATATTTGTTTATATATATATATATCTATAATTCATAAATTTTGATATTGATAATGTTATTAATAATCAAATATTAATACTAGTAAAAATAATACTAATCCTTTTAATGATACAATAAAAATATTAATATTAATTATAATAATTATAGTTTTTCTATTAATTGTAATAGTAGTGACATTAATAATGATATAACAAATCAAATGTGTTAAATTTCATATGGATATAATATTAATATTAATACTGATATTAATATTAATATTACTAGTAATAACTTTAATAACAACAATATATATATTTTTAATTATATTTCAACTTATTATTATATATTCATATATTCAAATATATACGTATTTAATTACAATTAGTGGTTCGTGAATCGTCGTGAGCAGTCGGGGTTTAATGAATGTAAGAAAACAGTTCAAAAATTTTGAGATTCAACATTACAGACTCTGCTTATCATGTCGGAAACATATAAAGATTAAGTTTAAATTTGGTCGGAAATTTCCGGGTCGTCACAAAAGTGACTCAACCTTTAGTTCGGAGCAAGGTTGCAAAAATTAGAAAAATCGGTTGAGAACTCGGCGATAACTCGTTTTCCATAAGCTGTCTAGTTCTAATGGACTGAATCGGCAAAAAAATCAGATCAACCGCCGATCAACGGCTGTCAACTACCAGTCAACGGCGGGCAACTGTCGGTCAACATTAAAAAATATGAAGTCGACACCAGATCTTTCTGATTAGTCATAAAATTTGTTCAATTCGTCACAAGATCTGTTCATATTTTAACAAGTGGCTTCTTTTTTAAGGTGTACTGTTGAAATTAAGGTTATAGTTATTCTAAGATGTTAGAGAAGGAGAAAAATTGGGGGAGAAGAGACATAAAAAGTACCTGAACGGATAGAATACATGTTTTTTTTCTTAAGGAAAAAGACAAAAAAATAAAGTAGAAGGAAACCATATAGTCAATTTTTTCTTAAATATTTAAATTTCAATTTAACCCTAATAGTTTAATTTCCATAGATTTAACCTCTCAAGTCTAATTGTCATTTCAACCTCATTATTAAATGGATACAATTTTACTCCTCCAATAAAAATTGTATATTTACTCCAATATTTATATTTATTTATGTGATTAAAACTTTATATATTTAACATATATATTTATAAAATGTTTGTTTGTAGACTGTAGCTAATGTATATACAGTTATTTTCATATGTATTAGATAATACATAAGCATATATAAAAAATAAATATTGGACAATAACCGAGTTCTCCCCGAGCTCTCCCAAAAAAGCCCGATCGAGTTTTCTCGAATTTCTAGTTCTGCAATCTTGGTTGGGAGTGTTGCAAATTGATTATATAGATATAGAAACAAATAATAATAATAATAATAATAATAATAATAATAATAATAATAATAATAATAATAATAATAATAATAATAATAATAATAATAATAATAACAATAATAACTAGTAGTAAGGGGTGCGTGTTAGCCGCGCTTTTTAGCAATTGGTTATGTACAAAAAGGTTCATACAAATTTATTACACGTTTTTTTACATATAAACTGTAGATAACCGCATCCAAACCTTCGTTTCTACCATTAGCAGCAGCAGCCATGACGGCAGTAGCGGCATGATCAACAATGAGTCACAACTTTGTTTGCAGTTGCGTATGTTGACAAAATGTTATAATATGCGTTTTGTAACATCCTCAATCGGGCCTAGCTGTAAGATTACTATTTGTCCCTTAAGTTAGTGTTGTGTTATTATATGATTTTATTTTTATTTAATATTTATTATTATATAATGATGTGGTTAGGACCAGTTTGTGACAAGGGTCACAGAACAGGTTTGTTTATTTAATTTGGACTTCGTTTGAGTTGCCAAATGATATACGAAAGATATCAGATAACTGATAAATACCCGTGTGTTGCACAGTGTGAGAAATTAACCTAAATTAAGTGACTAGTGTTGTCTCTCTCTTGCATTTTTTCCAGAACCATCTCACACACACCCGTTCTTCATCTTCCTTACCTACAATCAAACCCTAATCCTTGATCTTTATCTAGAGCTCAAATTGTTCATATCTTTGTGTTCCTTGTGATTCACTGATTCTTTTAAGGTAAGAATCACAAGCTTCCATGCTCTAATCTTTGAGAAATTTAAGGTTTTATGTTAGTTTTCATAAAAGTGTAAATTTGTGTCAAAACAAGTGATTTAAGTGTTGTTATGGTCAAATTGTTGTGGGTTTTGAGTCTATAAAAGGTAGTGAACAAGTTGTGGTCGATTTTGGTGTTTAAAACGATCTCTAGATCGAGATTTGAGGATTTCATCGTGAAGTCCGTAGCCTTTGTTCAGTTTCTGATGAAGATGAACACACTCGGCCGACTGTCGGTCGACGACTGAGGTTGAACCGACCGATTGACGAAGACAACCGACCGACTGTTGAGTGAACCGACCGATTGAGATTTACCATCGGCCGATTGATGTAATACCAAATGAATCGACCGACTGGGAAGGTCAGTCGACCGGTTGTGTCGACAGTCGACCGACTGAGTGTCCAGGGCAGAATATTTTACCTAAGTGTTGATTTTTAGCCGTTATGCTGCCCGTTTGTATTTTGATGTTCAGGATGTAAATTTTGAAAGTGCATAAATGTTAAGCAAAAAAATTTAGCGGACAGTTTTTGATACAAAAATTTATATATTGTGTTATTTGATGTTAATGAATAGAAACTAACTTGTGTATACGTTTTTCTCAGGAGAAAAGGAGAAAGAGAAGGTTCAGTGATTAGATAGCTAAATACCTTCTCGTTTGCTGGTAATCGGTGAGTGGGACTAACTGAAGAATATAGTATATAGAAGCATGTTATATTATGATTGCCATGCTTGTTAGATATACTTATTGTTGTGGTTAGTTAGTACTTGTGATGACTGCATGTTAGTTGATGCTTGTCTGCTGGAGCCCAGTGTGTCCCTATTGTGTGGTAGCCTCGGTAGGAGAGATCAACCTGAGGGTTGGGTTCCTCTGTGGTAGCCTAGATAACCGTGGTGTATATATATATGTGAATGACGCGTCTGTCGCGTGTGGATTATGTATATACATACGGTGGTGGAGGAACTTCTGGTAAGCCCCAGTTCGATCAGCTGGTGGTTAATGGTTTGGCCGAGCCGCCAGAGTCTCTGTAGACGGCACTTGGGTGATGTTTGTGTGTTAGACTATTGTGACATGATTAGTATAACACCTATGTATGCTATGGCCTGTAGTTAGTCGTACTCACTTAGCTTCATGCTAACTCCCCTCCATCTCCTCCCTGCATGTTGTAGCTTGTAGATATTTCTTTTGGGAGAAGACGGGCATGGTGATGTTATGTTTGACAGGAGTCAACTCTGATGTTGTCTTGCTTTATGAAAACAATAATATTTTGTAAACTTATTGTAAATATGTCTTCTCCGTATAAACAACTATCTTGTAATCACACGTGACACAAGTTGTATTAACAATAGTTAATGTGGATATCATATTTAATTAATATTATGCTTCCGCCACGTATTACAAAAAATCAGCGGTGTCACAAGTTGGTATCAGAGCTGAGTTTGGCAGCATGTGCATTGTGATCTACATGTCATGTTCCCAAACTTAGAAGAGTCATGTCAAACATAACATGCTGGGGATGGGTTAAGTGAGTATTAGGACAGGATATGTGTTAGTTGTTAGTACTAACAGAATTTATATTAAGCTTTGGTGTGAGTGTTGTGGTAGTGCAGCAATGACAGATAACGAAGCTAACACTACTGGCCCTGCTGCCCCTGGAACTGGTACATTCAGAGCCCCTGACGAAGATGGACATGTGTCATCAGAAGAAGAAACTTCTCAAGAAGTAATAGAACTTCAAAGTCGGTTACTAGAAGCTCAGGAGAAAATTAAGGAATTGGAACAAAAACGGTCACAATGGAACCCTAATACCACTGCATTAAACATAACTTTTCCTTCAAACCTTTATAATCAAGCCGGTGGCAGTTCCCAATCACAGTTTCCACAAAATACCTATCAAAACTATCAAATGCCATTTCTATTTAACCAGACTTTTCCTAATCAAATGATGTACCCATTTCAAGTCCCTGAGACAAGAAGGAAGTGTACCTATAAACAGTTTATGGACTGCAAACCTCCTGAGTACAGCGGACACACAAACCCTACGATGACCCTCAATTGGCTAAGAGAAGTGGAGAGGGCGTTGGAAGCATGTTTTTGTGAGCCAGAATCCATGGTGTTATTTGCTAGTAGGCTTCTCAAAGGTGAAACAATGGAATGGTGGGACTCTATCACTGCATATTTACCTAAAGAAAAGATCAGTCAAATTACATGGGAACAATTTGCTGCTAAAGTTCGTGAGCAGTATTGTTCTGAGTATGAGATGGAAAGATTGAAAAACCGAGTTTCTGAGTATGAAGATGACAGAAAGTATGACGATTGATGAGGTTTTCAGAGATTTCACATCTAAGCTAAGGTTCGTTCAACAGTGGGTACCAACTGAGAAAGATAAGATTCAGCATTTTATGAGGATGATTAAGCCGGAGTACAGAACCGTTGCGAGATTTGCAACAACCTTGGCGCAGGCTCATGAGATGGCTAAAGTTACAGAAGGTGATATAATGGCAGCAAAAAGAGAAAGTTCGAGAAGTGGATCTTTTGGGGGTAAATCGGAAGGTCAATCGGGTGGACATTCAAATCAGCAGTCGAGTAAGCAATCCGGTTTTCGTGGTAAAAAGTAAGGCGTGTTTAAACAGAAAAGTAAGTCTGGTATTAGTGGATCAGGTTCAATTCAGTCTGGGTGGTGTAATGTTTGTAAGTCAACCCATACCGGCCCGTGTTCTCCAATGACCAGAAGGTGTTTGAAATGTGGAGTGTTAGGTCATGAATCAACAGTTTATTCTTTTAAGTCTAATTTTTGTTGGAGTTGCCATCAAGAGGGGCATAGATCAGCAAATTGTCCATCTGCGTCAAGATCCGGTTCTGGGGCAGGATCAGGGGCGACATCAGTAACATCTGGGGGATCTTCTACTTCTACTACCGGGAAGAAGAGAAAGAATCCTCCAACAGCAGAGGCAAGGGCGTTTCAGATGACGGTAGATGCTGCAACCGCTACTGATGACATCATTACCGGTATGTTCTTGGTTAATTCCTTACCAGCTCGTGTGTTATTTGATTCTGGAGCGAATCGATCTTTTATGTCCTTAGGCTTTTGTGATAAATTGAAGTTGCCTGTTAGGATGTTAGATGTGCCTTTGGGAATAGAAGTAGCTGATGGTAAAATGGTTCCATGCACATCATCTGTGTCTGGAATTGCCATCGAAATTGACGGCCATTCCTTCCCTTTAACTTATTTGTTGATGCCTATACCTAGCTTTGATGTAGTCATAGGTATGAATTGGTTAAGAGCTAATAGGGCTAATATTAAGTGTGATAAGAATATGATTTCTTTCCGTTTGGCCGATGGATCCCGAGTGATAGCTAGGGGAGAGCGCAGTGGATTTAACTTTCCTATGGTTTCCCTAATGAAAGCTCAGAAGGCAATAACGAAAGGGTGTGATTCATTCTTAGCCTACGTGATTGATGTTAAGAAAGAAAAGAAACAGGTGACCGATATCCATGTTGTGTCAGAATTTCCAGAAGTGTTTCCAGATGATCTACCAGGGTTACCTTCAGTACGTGAAGTGGAGTATAAAATTGATTTGGTTCCCGGTGCTACGCCAGTTGCAAAAGTTCCTTACAGATTAGCTCCATCAGAAATCCGAGAAATGATGTCTCAGATTCAGGAATTGTTAGATAAGGGGTTTATTTGACCAAGTTCTTCACCATGGGGTGCTCCTCTGTTGTTTGTGAAAAAGAAAGATGGGTCGCTTCGTATGTGTATAGATTACCGTGATTTGAATAAGAGAACAATAAAGAATAAGTATCCCTTACCGAGAATAGATGATTTATTCGATCAGTTACAGGGTGCTTCTTACTTTTCAAAGATTGATTTACGTTCAGGGTATCATCAGGTACGTGTTGCAGAGACCGACATACCGAAAACAGCGTTTAGAACAAGATATGGTCATTATGAGTATTTAGTTATGCCATTCGGGTTAACAAACGCGCCAGCAGTGTTTATGGATTTAATGAACAGGATGTGTCGCCAGTATCTCGACAAGTTTGTAATTGTTTTCATAGATGATATTTTAATATATTCAAAAACCGAGAAAGATCATGCTACGCATCTAAGGTTGGTGTTAGAACTTCTGAAACAGGAACAATTGTACGCTAAGTTCTCCAAGTGTGAATTTTGGTTGCGAGAAGTACAGTTTCTGGGTCATGTGATATGTGAACAGGGTATCAAAGTAGATCAGTCTAAGATAGAGGCCGTAATGAATTGGAACCCACCGAAAATGCCGACAGAAATCAAGAGTTTTCTGGGTTTAGCAGGTTATTACCGCCGATTTATCAAAGACTTCTCTAAAATAGCAGGTCCGTTGAATAAGTTAACTAGAAAAGATGTAGCCTTTCGATGGACTGATGAACAAGAAAAGGCTTTTCAGACTCTCAAACAGTTGTTATGTCAAGCGCCGGTTTTAGCTTTACCAGAGGGAACATAAGATTTTGTGGTCTACTGCGATGCGTCATGTGTAGGTCTGGGTTGTGTTTTGATGCAGAGAAATAAAGTTATAGCGTATGCTTCATGAACAGTTGAAGAATCATGAACGAAACTACCCTACTCACAATTTAGAGTTAACTGCAATTGTATTTGCTTTGAAGCTTTGGAGACATTATTTGTATGGTACACATTGTGAAATCTATACAGATCATAAGAGTCTTCAATATATCTTTTCGCAGAAATAATTAAATATTGCGTCAACGTCGATGTTTAGAATTGATTAAAGACTACGATTATGAGATTAAGTACCATCCGGGTAAAGCAAATATGGTCGCAGATGCTCTGAGTCGCAAGAAAACCATCGAAAATGTTAGATTTATGAGAATTGAAATAGTTTCAGACTTGATTGATCGATTGAAAACTGTTCAGTTAGTAGCTTTGAATGACGAAAACCTAAAGACTGAACAAATGACTAAAAGAAAATTTGACCTATGCAATGATTCTAGAGGATTAAAGACCTATAATGACCGGATTTGGGTGCCTATGCTTGGAGATTTGAGAGATTTAATCCTTACTGAAGTGCATAAATCGAGATTTTCAGTGCATCCATGTAGTACAAAGATGTATAGAGACTTGAAAACATTGTATTGGTGGCCGACAATGAAGACAGATGTTGCGAATTTTGTCAAAAAATGTCATATTTGTGCGCAAGTTAAGGCGGAACATCAGAAACCGTATGGATCTCTAAGACAGTTAGAAATTCCTTAGTGGAAATGGGATCATATAACGATGGATTTTGTAACCAAGTTACCCTGAACCCAGAAAGGACACGACATGATCTGGGTGATTGTGGATCGTTTAACAAAGAGTGCTCACTTTTTAGCTACTCGTGAAACAGCTTCGTTAAGTGATTTGGAAGAATTGTACTTGAAAGAGATCGTTAGTCGACATGGTATACCGTTGTCAATAGTTTCCGATAGAGATACTAGGTTTGTATCGAACTTCTGGAACAGTTTACAACAGAATTTGGGTACACATGTGAATCTAAGTACATCATATCATCCACAGACAGACGGTCAGAGTGAACGGACGATTCAGACATTAGAAGACATGTTGAGAGCGTGTGTCTTAGAATATGGTGGTTCTTGGGATTCACATCTTCCATTGATAGAGTTTGCTTACAACAATTCGTATCATTCGAGTATTGGAATGCCGCCATATGAAATGTTTTATGGTCGTAAGTGTAGAACTTCGACATGTTGGTTAGAAGCAGGTGAGAAACAATTTGCAGGTCCCGAAATTGTTCAGTTAACTGTAGAAAAAGTCAAAATTGCACGTGAGAAGTTAAAAGCAGTCAGAGACCGACAAAAGCTGTATGCTGATCCGCGCAGACGTCCGGTGACATTTAATGTAGGTGATCGTGTTTATCTGAAAGTTTCGCCGTGGAAAGGGGTGATCAGATTTGGTAAACGTGATAAACTAGCACCGAGGTGTATTGGGCCATTTCCGATCAAAGAAATTTTGAATGATCAGACTGTTGTTTTAGATCTTCCATCAGAGTTAGCAGGAATACACAACACGTTCAACGTGTGCTATCTAAGAAAGTGCAAAATAGACGATGAAAGTCAGATTCTTCCATTAACAGATTTGAAAGTCGACTTGACTAAGAAACTAGTAGAAGAGCCGGTTAGAATAGTGGATAAGAAAGTCACAAAGTTAAGAAAGAAACATATTCCAATGGTGTTAGTGGAATGGCGGCACAGTTTAGGTTCTAACTTGACGTGGGAAACCGAGGAGTTAATGAGGGCGCACTATCCCCATTTGTTCGACCTTGACCAGATTCCGAGGACGGAATCTTCTTAAGGGGGTAGATTTGTAACATCCTCAATCGGGCTTAGCTGTAAGATTACTATTTTGCCCTTAAGTTAGTGTTGTGTTATTATATGCTTTTATTTTTATTTAATATTTATTATTATATAATGATGTGGTTAGGACCAGTTTGTGACAAGGGTCACAGAACAGGTTTGTTTATTTAATTTGGACTTCGTTTGGGTTGCCAAATGATGTACGAAAGATATCAGATAACTGATAAATACCCTTGTGTTGCACAGTGTGGGAAATTAACCTAAATTAAGTGACTAGTGCTGTCTCTCTCTTGCATTTTTTCCAGAACCATCTCACACATACCCGTTCTTCATCTTTTTCACCTACAATCAAACCCTAATCCTTGATCTTTATCTAGAGCTCAAATTGTTCATATCTTTGTGTTCCTTGTGATTCACTGATTCTTTTAAGGTAAGAATCACAAACTTCCATGCTCTAATCTTTGAGAAATTTAAGGTTTTATGTTAGTTTTCATAAAAGTGTAAATTTGTGTCAAAACAAGTGATTTAAGTGTTGTTATGGTCAAATTGTTGTGGGTTTTGAGTCTAAAACAGGTAGTGAACAAGTTGTGGTCGATTTTGGTGTTTAAAACGAGCTCTAGATCGAGATTTGAGGATTTCATCGTGAAGTCCGTAGCCTTTGTTCAGTTTCTGATGAAGATGAACACACTCGGCCGACTGTCGGTCGACAGTCGACCGACTGAGGTTAAACTGGCCGATTGACGAAGACAACCGACCGACTGTTGAGTGAACCGACCGACTGAGATTTACCTTCGGCCGATTGATGTAATACCAAATGAATCGACAGACTAGGAAGGTCAGTCGACCGGTTGTGTCGACAGTCGATCGACTGTAAGAGTCAGTCGACCGACTGAGTGTCCAGGGCAGAATATTTTACCTAAGTGTTGATTTTTAGCCGTTATGCTGCCCGTTTGTATTTTGATGTTCAGGATGTAAATTTTGAAAGTTTATAAGTGTTAAGAAAAAAAATTTAGCGGACAGTTTTTGATACAAAAATTTATATATTGAGTTATTTGATGTTAATGAACAGAAACTAACTTGCGTATACGTTTTTCTCAGGAGAAAAGGAGAAAGAGAAGGTTCAGTGATTAGATAGCTGAATACCTTCTCGTTTGATGGTAATCGGTGAGTGGGACTAACTGGAGAATATAGTATATAGAAGCATGTTATATTATGATTGTCATGCTTGTTAGATATACTTATTGTTGTGGTTAGTTAGTACTTGTGATGACTGCATGTTAGTTGATGCTTGTCTGCTGGAGCCCAGTGTGTCCCTATTGTGTGGTAGCCTCGGTAGGAGAGATCTGTGATGACCCGGGAATTTCCGACCAAATTTAAACTTAATCTTACCATAATTCCGACACGATAAGCAAAATCTGTAATGTTGAGTCTCAAAAGTTTAGAAATCTATATTCATGTAATCAATTACCCTTTGACTGTGCTTGACGATTCACGAATAACTATTTGTAAATAGATACATATATATATATTTAAAAATATAAATATATATATATATTAATTCTAAATATAATTTGAAATATTATATTATTTATTTATTAGAATTAATTATGTTAAATAAAGTAATATATGATATTAATTATAACTTATAATGTATCTAGATATATAAATAAAGTTAATTTAAAAATATGAGTTTTTTTTCCTGAATACTTTTATCCATCACTGAATAACAACGGATCACGATATAATACTCCGTAAAATGGTGTCGGCAAATATATATGAAGGATGATATATGAATCACTATATGATTCACTGTTTCTAATTGACAATCACCTGTCTTTCAAGTATTAACTTATACCATTATATGTTTAGTGTTTTGCTTTCCATCAAAATATCTAATTAATATATATATCATGGATAATACTGTCTTTACTTTTGTGTTTCCACTATCTCTATATTAAATAGATACATAAGCATAGGTACATGAATATCATACACACCCTAACACAAAACCATTGCATTTTTCTTTTTCTGCTCATTGTATACAATTACCCAAACAACCATGATCATATCCATATCTTTCCTTCTTCTGATTTTAATTCTATTTATGTTTTAATTAGCAAAATAATCACGTAAACCCACTTCACAAATTAACCAACACAAAGAACAAAACAAACCATCATTCTTCTTGATTGATCCTAGCTTCACAACCACCCTTCACCACTCACCACTTCAGTTTGCAACTACTACTAACATCTATCTATTTCTCGACTTCAACACTCAAGCCATACACCAACACAAATCCTTAACCCGTCGACCACCACCACCTCTGTTAACTCATCATCATAACCGAAACCCATTTCCATTTTCTGTTTTTGTGATGATCATGAACTACCACCGGGAACATCAAAGATAACCATCACTTTGTTTTGCAATTCTTTTCGATCAAGCTCAACCGTCGAGAGCTATCATCATATCACCATTATTTTTCTGCCGAATTAGGACCTGCTTACGAAGCACTTCAACAGGCTAGTTTATCACTAACCCAAAACCTCGTTGTTGCTATCTTTATTATTTCATTCCTGTTTTTCTGTTCCAATTATATCATCACCGTTATCATTCTCGATCACATTTAAACTCACTATAACCGTAACCCACCATTAACCGCCACTTCCTTCTATATCTCTCTATCTCTCTTCCATTTTGTTCAACCAAAGAACCACCATGAATAAACTGTTACAGTGATTACTGTTACAACCATCGTGAGCTACTATTACTATTATGATTTCCATAACCATTATTACTTATCATTCTCTAATCTTTGAGAAATTTAAGGTTTTATGTTAGTTTTCATAAAAGTGTAAATTTGTGTCAAAACAAGTGATTTAAGTGTTGTTATGGTCAAATTGTTGTGGGTTTTGAGTCTATAACAGGTAGTGAACAAGTTGTGGTCGATTTTGGTGTTTAAAACGAGCTCTAAATCGAGATTTGAGGATTTCATCGTGAAGTCCGTAGCCTTTGTTCAGTTTCTGATGAAGATGAACATACTCGGCCGACTGTCGGTCGACAGTCGACCGACTGAGGTTAAACTGGCCGATTGACGAAGACAACCGACCGACTGTTGAGTGAACCGACCGACTGAGATTTACCTTCGGCCGATTGATGTAATACCAAATGAATCGACCGACTGGGAAGGTCAGTCGACCGGTTGTGTCGACAGTCGACCGACTGTAAGTGTCAGTCGACCGACTGAGTGTCCAGGGCAGAATATTTTACCTAAGTGTTGATTTTTAGCCGTTATGCTGCCCGTTTGTATTTTGATGTTCAGAATGTAAATTTTGAAAGTTTGTAAGTGTAAAGCAAAAAATTTTAGCGGACAGTTTTTGATACAAAAATTTATATATTGTGTTATTTGATGTTAATGAACAAAAACTAACTTGTGTATACGTTTTTCTCAGGAGAAAAGGAGAAAGAGAAGGTTCAGTGATTAGATAGCTGAATACCTTCTCGTTTGCTGGTAATCGGTGAGTGGGACTAACTGGAGAATATAGTATATAGAAGCATGTTATATTATGATTGCCATACTTGTTAGATATACTTATTGTTGTGGTTAGTTAGTACTTGTGATGACTGCATGTTAGTTGATGCTTGTCTGCTGGAGCCCAGTGTGTCCCTATTGTGTGGTAGCCTCGGTAGGAGAGATCAACCTGCGGGTTGGGTTCCTCTGTGGTAGCCTAGACAACCGTGGGTGTGGATTATGTATATACATACGGTGGTGGAGGAACTTCTGGTAAGCCCCAGTCCGATCAGCTGGTGGTTAATGGTTTGGCCGAGCCGCCAGAGTCTCTGTAGACGGCACTTGGGTGATGTTTGTGTGTTAGACTATTGTGACATGATTAGTATAACACTTATGTATGCTATGACCTGTAGTTAGTCGTACTCACTTAGCTTCATGCTAACTCCCCTCCATCTCCTCCCTGCAGGTTGTAGCTTGTAGATATTGCTTTTGGGAGAAGACGAGCATGATGATGTTATGTTTGACATGAGTCAACTCTGATGTTGTCTTGCTTTATGAAAACAATAATATTTTGTAAACTTATTGTAAATATGTCTTCTCCGTATAAACAAGTATCTTGTAATGACACGTGACACAAGTTGTATTAATAATAGTTAATGTGAATATCGTATTTAATTAATATTATGCTTCCGCCACGTATTAAAAAAAAAATCAGCGGTGTCACACGTTTGATCTAAAGAACAATTGTATTTGAAAACACATAGTTACACTTATGGATTTGTATATGCGTTAAAGTTACTAGTCCAACTATATGTATTATTATACGAAACGTTGTTGGCGAATGTTTAGGGAAAATTGTAGGCAAAAAAAGAAGAAGATAAAAATAACAAAATAAGAATTAAGCATAACGTTTTTTTTTTTTTTTTGATGAAAATTAGTTTAAAAAAAAATCGGGACAACGTTTTTGTGCAATGCTTCAGTAAAATTTGTAGGGGAGAATGAGAGGGAGAATTTAATAAAAAAATAAATAATAAAAAATTTGTATTGTTGCTCAGTACAATCCTTTATGTGGACAACATTTTTTGCATAACGTACAAGCAGATAAAGTTTAGAGAGGGGTACTATTCACCAATAGTAACCCAACTATAAGAATTAGTTTATGTGGTTAATAATAATAATAATAATAATAATAATAATAATAATAATAATAAAATATCTGGGTCACTTACTCGGGAGTTAGGACATTAAATGCCTGTTTCCATTGCCCAAAGCTTCATCTGTCTTAGGTGTCAGCCCAATTAACAACTCAAGTAATTTCAAAATTTGGGATCCAAACCATTAACCACAAGTTAGCACATGTTTTTTATGCAATTCTATTTAACTAGTTTTCTAACCCTCGCTTTACGTCGAGGTTCGGTTTTCAATGTATTTATTTCGTTTAGTTTGTAAAATTATTTTGTGGTTAACGATGATGTCGTTGAAGCGCAACTCAAGTCGAACTAAAAGGTATAACCCGTGAAAGATTTAAATGTTATTTTAAATTAACAATATATGTGCATCTCCGCGTTTCGCTATGAAATTGTCGACTTTTAAAAATTTAACGCAAAATCAACGTGTATGAAAAGTACCCCAAATATTTAGCGTTTTTTAAAAAGCGTCCGTTTTGCGAATAGTTAGTGACATTGTGTTCCTAAAATTGTTTCGAGTTTAACGATGGTATCGGAAAAATTTAACTCGTTGCGAGCGAGAAGATATGACCCGTTGAACATTTGGGTGGAATTTACTTAAGATTTTTTATGAAAATGATTATTTGACACTTTACCCCCTGTTTGGGGGGTCGATTTGAATTTGTGGAAAAAGTGTGGGGGACTTTGTTGGTGTAATGAAATTTAGTTAAAAGTAAAAAAAAAAAAAAAAAGTGAAAAGATGAAAATATCCCTAATTAATATTCATAAAAGTTTTGTTTATTAGATAATATATGGTAATTAGCACATGAAGTTGTTCCAAATCCGTTTGAAGTTACAATATGGTTGCGAGAGATTGAAATAATTTCATGTGACGTCAAATATACTTCAATTTACATTTTGGGCTGAAAGCCCAATATTCAAACATGCTTGAAAAGTTAAAATGTGCCGATAGCAACCATTGGGCCAATCCCAGATTTAGAAGCCTGTATTCATGTGTTTCATCACAAAGTAAAACCTGCTCTACCTAAATCAATGCTACAAAATATTATCCTTTCATAATGCATATTTCGAAATCTCGATCTAAAACCATGATGATCACTTATATACCTAATATATTATGATTATTTAAATACGCACATTAACAAAAATAGTTATTTATATTTATTTCTAAAGTCCTTAAAATCAAAGACTCATTGTTCATTCTAGCAGGTTTTACCCTACTCAACACCGGACCTGGTTACTAAGGTCTCTTTATGACCCAGCTCTACCTATTCCTCATTATGTTTAAGTTTTTTCAAAAAGGGAAATTACTCCATTTGTAGATATATTTTAATCTTTTATATACCCTTTTTGTGTAATTATAGCATTGTGTAATTATAGCATGCATGCTTAAAGTTATCAATTATGTCTCTTATGACATATCTATAATATATTATAATATATTATTATTATTATTATTATTATTATTATTATTATTATTATTATTATTATTATTATTATTATTATTATTATTATTATTATTTCTTTCTCATATTGTGTATTATTTATTATTTATAGTCAGTGTTGTAAAACTCGGCCGACTTGGCCGACGCGTCGGCGGATTCGTCGTTTTTTTGAGTTCTCCGTCCCGTTTTTTCTGAAAACGACTCAAAAGACGGTCAGAGCTAAAAGTTCGGTCAAAGTCTGTCAAAGACGGTCAAAGTTGGTAAAAAAAACGGTCAAATTCAGTCAAATTTTCGTCAAGATCCGATATATTTTAAAATTAGGGTTTGTTTTCATTTTTTGGAGCCGCTCTTTTCTCTGTGTCCTTTCTAATTATGTACTCGGTAACATTAATTGAGTTTGAAGTTCGATTGTTTTTAAATTCAAGTTCTTATTTAAGAAATTTATGGTACATAATCAATTATTTTATATATATAAATATATATTTAAGAAATTATTAATAAAGTCAACGTTGGTCAACGACCGATGCATCCCCGACGCGTCCTTTTTAGGTCTCGACCGATGCGTCCCCGACTTACGACTTTAACAACCTTGGTTATAGTTATCATAGCAGCGAAATACAAGCTAGTCAAACAACAAGAATAAAATTATATAAGAAGAAATGGTCCCCCTTTTTGTTTCTTCCTTAATTTCTATCGATATTAGTAAAGAACATGCGAGAGAGCCTTGAGCAAATGAGCAATGATAGTGGCAGATGAATTTAAAGAACGACAACCATGAAATTAAGATGATTCAGGCACTACGTACATATGTGTTGGAAAATGCACTCCACCAACTTAAATTAATACGGAGTACTCATTAAACGTTAACCCCACTTTCTTCTTACATTTACACTTGTTTACGTACTACGGAGTACTAAAATTTCAAATCCCAATGTTTGTATTTTCTCACAGTTGTGATTAGTGATGGGGATTTAAATGTTCGGATTACCAGGGGAGCACGGATTTAAATGTAAATGACAAAAATGCTCATAATGTTCTATGGAAGTGAGTGAGGTTAACTGGACAGACTAATGAAATGTTAAATCGGGACCAATCATGTACAATGATAAAAAGTTGATACCAAAGATGATCGATTAATACTTTAAGTCCCAACTTGATCTTTGGCACAAACGTTGTGAACCAGCCATGAATTTTTTTTTTCAAAAGAAAATCAACAAGAAAAACACCAGTTGAAAACAAATAATCCCAAGATAGTCGGGTGATTAGGAGAATGAATTCTATGTGAGAGGTCGCATTTTCAAATCTTGGGGTGCCCAAGGAATGTTTGAAAACGGTCCAAGACTGTTCCAGATAGGCCACACACAACAGAGTTAAGATATTCGCCCTCTCGCATAACCAGGATAGAGAAAATCTAATAAAATTAAACTAAATACCTATTACAAGGACATTTTCTCACAATGGAGTTGGTCTAAATCGACGGAGCTCTTAATTTTTGTCTTTTAGCAACTAGTGTCTTTATAATAGAGTGTCGTTGAAAATAAATGTCTGTTCTAGTAGTGAGAACTCATAACCTACTTCACAACATTTTTACAATTACTTACCAAAGGTTCTTTTTTTTCTTCGCGAAAGACATAATTGCATTAAACAAATCTCAAAATCAACAAGTAGTCAACGTTCCTACCTATAGGGTAGAAAACAATTGACTAGGAATATAAAACATGTCTAACACGCTAACAAATGATAATCTAAGTAACAATTGCACTAAATTCACATAAAATAAACAAGCGACAACGGTCTGGATAATGCAAACTGCCAGTATAACAACATCAAAAATGCATTCCCGACAATCGACGAAACATCGGGAGAACGACGAGATCCATTGAGCCGCCAAAATCAGAAAACATAACAACTACAACAACACTAGTCACGAAGCAACACAAGCTGACACTAAAGGATCCCAACCGCACAAGAAAACTGATCCCGCTCCCCAGAACAGTTACTAGATCTCCAACAGATAGATCGTCGTTTGGTCTTAACCCGAAGGTGACACCGAAAAGGCCGAGACACAAATCAATACTACGCCACCAAGTAAAAACTTTCTCGAGAAGACAAACACAACGACCCCCACCCCTAAACGCCCCCATCGGTAGCGGATAGCCACTAGCAACAGGGTGGTAGACCACCCAACTTGTAGACAAAGGCATATTCGAGCACCACCGCGAACAGGCAATGCCGGTGGTCACCACCAACTGGGTGGTAACCACCGACGACCTCCAACACTAGAGTAAGAATAAAAGATAGAGAAAGCCACCATAGAGCTGTTAGAGCCGGGGCCACTACCAAAGGGGCGGGGGAACCACCGGTCACTGCAGAAGCCGGCAGCTCCGACAGCATCGACGTAAAAAAAGTACAGCCACCACGCCGCTGCTGAAAAATAAAGAAAGACCGGAAAATTAAGGTATCACCACGTCGGAGGAAGAGCATCCAACAAATTAAAGCTTTAGACCACACCGCGAGAACGGCGTAGGAAAAGGTTTAAATCATCGATGATACTCGTCGCAGCAAAGCAAACATAAGAGAAAGAAAGAAAGGGTCGGAACTCACTGGAACGAGATAAGAGGGAGAAAATTCGGAAAGAAAGGGATCCTTCGGATCATCGATGAGATGTGGATGGCCATCATAGTCAACTTACTCAAAATTTTCCCACTACATCACACTCACCCCTACAACTAATCTAATCAAAGCTGGAGTAAAAAAGTTTTGGTCTCTAGAAATATTTTATATATATTCATAGGTAGCTAATCTTCAACGTAGAGTACTATGTATAAAGTTGTAACTTCAAGGTGTTGGTATATTAGTGGTGGCATGACTTCCCATAAGGTAGGTCAGAGGTTCGACCCCATGCGCTGCAAAATATTTTCTTTGAAGTTACATGCCTATTTCATGGGCTTCAGATGTCACGTACATCTTGCGTTCGAGTCTCGGTCGAGTGAGTTTTACCACAAGCGATGCCCATATGGATTAGCCGTGGGGGTTTCCGCCTAAGGGACGGTAGCACTGTTAAATGGTACGTCTCAGAATATAATGAAGTGGGTGAATTTCAACATCGCGTTTGAACCCCTATCATTGACTCTAACCGGCTTTAAAAACTATGTATATAGTTGAACTTGGGGGCATAGCCCAACGGTTCTCCCCATGTACTTTGTGTCATGGGATAGGGAGAGGTCATGGGTTCCATCCTTAGGGATGACATGATTTTCTTTAAACCAATTGAACACCAATAATGGTGATATATATTGACCCTATAGGGAGGTTTTATCGGATTCGTTCACGGACCCCTACCCGGAACCACTGCTCGAATGGATGTATTCCCGGGTACCGTCGATCGGGTTCGGGTTTCCGCCTGAACGTGTGTGTTACGTGCAAATGATGAGGGTCGTTGAAAGAAATGATCTACTGATGCCAAAAAAATCGCCGTTCAAAAAAAAAAAAAAAAAAAAAAAACTATGTATATAGTTGTATTTGGGATATTAATTTAAAATCTTTCGAGTTAAGATAATTAACATGGTGGCCATCTTGTTTTAGTTGATGAAGGGCAGGGCTCTTACTTATTATATATTTGACATAACACTGAAAAAACTTTCCATTACATGCAATTGATATGATTGATGCGGTTTTAAACAACACTTTTACGTATACGTACCATGAACTTAATTTGGTTACTTAAGTTTGATATATATTGCAATTTATCTTCTTTTTTTAAGAGTTGATAAATAAATAAGTTCTACTGTATGATATGCTGCAAAAATACCCTTCCATCCCTGAAAAGGCTATTCTTTATTCCATGCCTAAATTTTTTACTCTGAGTTTGCTGTTCTTTTATTCCTTGAGAAATAACTTAAATCCGGAAATGACTATCAAATATTTTGTTCCTGCACTGCTTTTTTGTTGTTTGGTTTCCTAGGATAAAAATATATACATATATACATCCAATATAAAAATATGGGTGATGATTCTCACACACACTTTTTTGATCCTCACACACCTATTTTAACCTTTTACTCTTCTAATAATACTCAATTGGTGTGTGAGAATCATCCCCCTAAAAATATATGTTTAATTTAATGTCATGCGTATCATAAACTTCAGGCCGGATTGTAGGAATACTCACAATTCTCGGTAGGATATTACTCCATATCATTAAAATTGATAAATTTGTCAAATAATATAATAATGAGATGAGATTGTACGTTAAGTTAATAAATAATTATTGTATGTTTTGATTGTTTTATCTAGGGATGGAGCCCGGCAACGGGCACGGGTTCTATATACCCGCAACCCACCCGTCGAGTTGTTTTTTTTGCTCGTTGAGATCCGTTACCCGCCCGCGGGTAAAAAATTTCGCTCATGCCCGTGACCGCGGATACCCGTGACCTGCGGGTAAACCCACGGGTAATAATAATATACAACTTCGTTACTTTTTTTTTTTTTTTTTTTTAGAAAAGTTAGGAAATTTAATTAATTATAAACAATATGTACAACTAACAAAGTGTAAAATTACTTGAAAGTAAAGGTTTTTACTTATATGTAATATTATATTTTTAATAATTATTGAATTACAAGTCAAATCCTTTTTAAATTGATAATTAAATGTATAAATTCGCGGATAAATTAAAAAAAGTCTCATGAATTTGCGGATCGGGTTTTACCCGTGACGGGTAATATGTACCCGCGACCCGCCCACGAACCGGCCACGACCCGTTGGTGTTGGGAAATTACGGTCTCACTAATTCCCACCACCCAGCCCAACAATAATAGTAAAGAAATAAGAACAATACATAACACAAGATTTAACGTGGAAACTCCAAAACAGGAGAAAAACCACCGGCCCCCAAAGAGAGAAATACACTATATCACAAATTGTTACAATGATATAGACGACTCTCTTAAGCCAACTACACTCTCCAAAATATTTAACTAATACAACTCTCAAACAAGGGTAAGAAAGAAAGAAATAATCAAATACTTAAAGTGTATTGATTGGTGCGATTTGGAATGAAGACTTAGCCCCTCTTATATAACCAAGTCACTCACCCCTCACATCTTCCTCCCACCAATGTGGGATAAACATATCTTCTACTAGCCAAAATAAACCAACAAATCTCCACCTTTTGGATAGAAGAAGATAACTATGCTTCCACATTGCAAGGATAACCGATGTAGACGCTTCCTCGACGACAACTTCAAGATCCTCATCTTCATGCCATTGACATTATCTCCCAAGAGACAAAACTTGCATCTTCATCGAACATTGTCTAAACCGACAATCATTGTCATCACAGACAATCATAACTCTTAACAAGAATTATCATACTCCACCATTAAGAGTATAGCACTTAGAATATCACATTCCAAGCATTTCACCTCGGCACATGTTGTTGAACAACCAGCTGAAACTTTATGGTGCAACTTCCTTGTTTGGCTTTCCCGAAAGTCCCATCAGCTACAACATCAGTTTCCACCACACAGCCTGCATCAACGCCAAACCAATGCCCATGTGTAATTGTGGAACCGCTAACGAACATCCCTTTCCACGGTGGCGCAGATACACCATGAGGATGACGTGACTTCAGAGGAATTCGTCACTCTCAGTAAAAACGGAGACAATGTTAGCGTTTTTGGAGCCATTTGCCGGATTAGCTCCACCGGGACAATTAACCCTTACATGTCCAGTCTTCCCGCACTTCCAGCATGTCAGATTCTTTCTAGAGTTTCTCTTCTGCCTATCCGAACACAACACTATCGTATCTCCTGATGACGAGACCCCGTTACCTTCCAGTCTTTTCTCCTCGGATAGGAGCTTGCTAGTAACGTCTTCAAACTTCAGAGTTTTCTTCCCATACATCAAAATAGGTTTCATGTGTTCATAAGACGATGATAAAGATAATATCAACCTCAAAGCTTTATCTTCATCATCCGTTTTAACTCCAATAGCCTCCAGTTCTGAAACAATACCGTTAAGAATACTTAGATGATCTGAAATCTTTGAACCCCCATCCATACGCAGAGTATGAAATTGTTCTTTAAGACACAGCCGATTTGAGATGCCCTTGCCCTGGTACAACTGCTCTAGTTTAACCCAAAGCTCCTTTGCCGTTGATAACCCGTGCACATTTGCAAGCACGTTCTTTGCAAGACACAAACGAATCGCACTTGCTGCCCTCAAATCCATATCATCCCATTCTTCTTCATCGAACTTACTGCTAGAATCACTGCCAGGAACAAGGGTGGGTTTACCCTTCAAAGCCTTGTGTAAACCGGACTGAATCAACACATCCTTGACTTGAACCTGCCATAAGCCAAAATTGATCATCCCATCAAATTTCTCTACATCAAACCTCATTAGACTGAACTTCGACATCGTATCCGTATCCTATAGACAACAACTTTATCTGATTTTGCTCACGTTTCGAATAGCCAAAAGATGTAGCAGGTAGCCAGGACCCTTTAAATCGGAAATCCACAACTAGGCCACTAACAAATCCAACTATTACTACAAATCAGAAAAAATATTGTCTAACCAGATACCCTATACGATCAATAGAACTCGTTTCTGATGTGGACGATCCACTCACGTGGCAACCACAGAGCATACTCCGACTCCTATAACCGAGACCCCCGTCAAACCTGACGCTCTGATACCAGTTGTTGGGAAATTACGGTCTCACTAATTCCCACCACCCAGCCCAACAATAATAGTAAAGAAATAAGAACAATACACAACACAAGATTTAACGTGGAAACTCCAAAACAGGAGAAAAACCACCGGCCCCCAAAGATGTAACATCCCGCGTTTTTCCGTTAAATTTATTTTAACACCGTCTTTTTTTTTTAAATAATATCTTTCGTCATTTAATTTGGCATCTTTCGTTAACTAACGTTCATAATATTCTCGTTATTTAATTATAACATCACTCGTTTACTCTAACGTTTTAAAATATTTCGTTTGGTTAATTCCCGCACCCGACAACAAACTCGAGGGACTAGTTTCGCCAAGGGAGCAAAGATGTGACTAGCTTTTGACTAGTCAACACCCACCTCCCCATTCCCTTCCATTTTCATTTTCATTTTCTTTTAACACTTTCAAGAATTCTCTCAAATCTTCAAACAAGAAATCATCATCCATTTTAAATCGATCAAGCTTCAATCCAAACAAATTACATATTTGGAATCCTTGCATCTTCCTCTTCGATTTCATACCAACCTCATCTCGTTTGGGTAACTTTCTAAAATCACTAGATTTTTGTGTTCTTGATGTTTTTAACTTATAAAGTTGTTAATTAGTGTCTATGGCTCAAGTCTAACATGAATATATGATTTATATGTTCGATTTCGTTATTTTTGATAACTAGCATGAACTTGAAAGTTTGGTGTGTTTGATTTATGATTTGGATGCTTAAATGTTGTTAATATGTTAAAGTGAAAGTATTAGATGTGTTCCTAGTGTCACTAGCTTCAATTTGATGTGTAGGTTGATTTGTAAAACTTCATAAACTTGATTAGTGATTTTGGTGATTTTGGATTAGGGTTTGATAAGCTTTATATGAACTTTTGGCGCATCAAATGCTATGAATTGTTGTTGATAAGTGTTTAGTTGCAATGTGTGTTTGATTACCTTCAAAACGGCATATCACATGTGTGAATTGGATTCCCGAAACTTAAAATGCATTTGATGAGCTTGAAACTTTGAAAATGGATTCTTAATGATCACTTGACGGAAAATCGGTTATTGAAATTGATGAATTGCTTGATGAAATGTGCTTAGTTGTTTTCCTTGTCAAATTACCTTTCTAATGATATAGGTTATGCGTTTTAAGTGTTTTCGGTGCATGAAATGTGTTATATTGTATTTTGGTTCGTGACTTGGACCATTTTTTTTTCTGCAAACTGCATGATTCCCAGGTATTGCGCGCCGCGCATTTACCCGCGCGCCGCGCAGAATCAGAGATCCCAGATGTTTGCCTTCTTGGTTGAGTTCTGACCAGAAATTACACTTGGGTGCGCGCCGCGCAACCCAGTGCGCGCCGCGCAAAAGCCCCAGGCCACTCTCTTTTGTTTTTAAATGTCACAAAAATGTTTCCGCTTAACTAAAACTCCGTTTAACATGAAACTTGACTATTAGGCTCTTATATGACTTCTCGTCTTGGGAAAATTGTCGGATACCCGACCCGACCCCGTTGACTTTGACTTTGACCAAGTTTGACTTTTAGTCAAACTTAACCAAACGATTATACAATCGTTCTAACATACTTAACTACTTGTATCGTGCATGAAACTTGACAAATTGATTCACATGCTATATTAATCGAGTCGTAACGAGCCATAGGACTAATTGAACATCTTTGACCGTTTGTGTTTACCGTTATTGATACAACCTATATGTTTAGGTCAAGACTAGCTTTGTCTTTGCACGCGTCTACTTGTTGAAGTACTTTATTAATTCTTGCACTCAAGGTGAGATCATAGTCCCACTTTTTACTCTTTTGAACTTACTTTTGGGATGAGAAAACATAAACGATTCTTTTGAACTAAGTGAACACAAGAACGGGAAAACAAACATTCTACATACGAGTTTAGAACGAAAATCCTCAATCCGATTATCATTAGTTACATCAGATGGTGTAAGCGAGAACTTATGTTATATGGCCATATGGGTTTGACAACCCTCATCTTTGACGGTTCGCTACCGTTTACGGATGAAATATATTTTCGAGAATCAGTGTTTGTTCTAGCACTATTGATGGGGTATTAAACGGACGGAATGTTAAGTTTTGATAATTGGGTGCTCGTGAATATTAACTTTTAGAATGTGTTACTATTATTTCAACTTTGCAAACCTTGTGGTTCGACTTACTTACTTTTACTCACTTACTTACTTAAACCTATGATTTCACCAACGTTTTCGTTGACAGATTTCTATGTTTTTCTCAGGTCTTACACGATATGTGAAACATGCTTCCGCTCACTATTTGATACTTGCATTGGATGTCGAGTATACATGCATTACTTGGAGCGTCTTTGACTTTACTTTAAACCGTGTCGCCTAGATTTCAAATGTACTTATAACCTTGTAACTTAACTTTTGGTTGAACAATTCTTGTAAACTTTGGGAACAATCTTTATTTTGAAATGAAGGCGACATATTTTGGTCAAACTTTGTCTTAAAGACTTATGACCATGCAATGGGACCTACGTAGACGACGCCGTCACTTGACGATTTGTCGGGGTCGCTACAAAAGAGAGAAATACACTATATCACAAATTGTTACAATGATATAGACGACTCTCTTAAGCCAACTACACTCTCCAAAATATTTAACTAATACAACTCTCAAACAAGGGTAAGAAAGAAAGAAATAATCAAATACTTAAAGTGTATTGATTGGTGCGATTTGGAATGAAGACTTAGCCCCTCTTATATAACCAAGTCACTCACCCCTCACATCTTCCTCCCACCAATGTGGGATAAACATATCTTCTACTAGCCAAAATAAACCAACAGTTGGCGGGTATAATTTTTTACCCGTACCCATGCCCGCGGGTAAGATTTTATAATTTCACCCGCCCATCACGGATCGGGTACTCGCAGGTAACGGGTTTTTCTAGCCCATTGACATCCCTAGTTTTATCCTTACAATATATAGATACCTTATACTAGTAATTGAGTTTTTAAGATTCAAGATACTGGCCAATACCAACAACCACTGTTGTAAAAACCCCGATTACTTTCCGATTATTCATATTTCATTTCGATTTTTCAAAATTCGTTTAATTAATCGGTCAACGTCGATTGATGGGTTAAAATTGAATTTGTTAACCAAAGTCGGTTAAAGTCAAAATTGATCAACATTTTAATATAAATTTAACCTATAACTTTAGAGTTTTTGAATATAAACGAACAATTTTAGACAATTATGTTAAAGTTTATGTTTATTATTTTCTACGATATTTATAAATATAATTTTAAAATTTAGTATTTAAATGTATAAAGAATTAATTCCCAATTAATTCTTGAATTGCTGATTACTTTCCCCCCGAATAGCTAATTTTGTAACCTTGCCCACACTTAGAATCTAACTAGCTACAATCTTGTCCAGTAAATGAAGTAGCTTATCTTTGAAACGTTTCCTTTTAATTAACTTTTTAAATTCTTCCATCTTTCTTTTTGAATAAATTGACCACCCATACTCGATGGTTGACCTTTTGAAACTTTTTATTAATATACCATCTCTTTCTACCAAAAAGTGTAAACAAAATTACAGTTAACATAAAAAATTGTAAAGTACATGACTGATCAAAGAAAATGCATTATTTTACACCCACGAAACTATTTAGCAATGTTCATCAAAAGATAATACAATAAATAGATTACAACCAACTTCAATAATTATTTATTCTACAAGTAACATAAGCATGCATCATAGGTTCATAACATTACAATTTTACAACTTAATTAGGCCCTAAAACATAATCTACATGCAACAACTACTAGCTACATTATATTATGATACCTTCAAATTATAAGAAACTTCAAAACTAAAAAGTAAAGACATAAAAACCTTAAACATTAGAAATAAAACTTAGTGGGCATATTAGTTGATCCCCATACAAGATATATAATAATTAGTTAATTCGAAAGGTTATTGTAGATTTCAGTGAAAGCTTTAACAATAATTCCATGATAATAAGGTGAATTAAGTTGCAAGAAACAATTAAGAAGCTCACGAAGATCATCTTTTTTATAAATCTCTTTCTCCACAATCATTTGCAACATTGAGTCTCTAAAATCAACGTACGGATCATTCGTATCTTTCTCCACAGCCAAACTGTTACCACCAAGCCACCCAAACCCTTGAACCGCCGTTGTCGTTGTTGTTGTTGTGTCCGAAGTATTATTTGGTGAGAATGTGGCGGTGGTGGTGGTGGTAGGAGTGGTGTTCCATGATGACGTGGAGGCTGAGCTGTGATGATAGTGGCGGCTGCGTTTGGGTTTTGGGTGGAAGATACTTGAAAGTTTGAGTTTACGGCAACTGCAGCCGACGTCGACGGCGGCGATGAGTTTTTTCTTGAATGTAGGCATTGTTTGTTGAGTTGAATAGTTGATGAGGTCGTTTTAATTTTTGGGGCGTGTAAAATGGGATTTTATTTACTTGAAAAAGGGTAGAAGCTATTGTGACGGTCACTGTTTGGTGACAGTCCAGATGTTTATGACTTGTTGTGTCGCTATTGATTAATTGGTACTATGATCATCTAGGGTGTTTATTAAAACTAGCCTATAGCTAAAACCGTAAACGAAAGCTCGAAGCTAGTTTATGATGGTAGTTAGAGTAGAAAAAACTATTAGCTGAATATGAAACTTGTTTTTAACGGTATAAATATTTGATGAGTACTTGACCAAATTAGCTGAAGTTGAAATTCATATATGTGAATTTACTTAATATTAAAACATTATATACAATTATAAAAGGGGTATTTATATAATTACTCATTTTACAATATCATAACTTATTTCATAAGGTAATCTAAATTTAATAAGACGTCGGTGAAAAATAAGTACGTGACAATCAAATAATTAGTGTTGTTTTATGTACTGAATAATAATCTGAATTAACTAAAATAACCATGTATATGAGCAGTTACTAGATATACATATCTTAAACGAGTGGGATTGAACTCACGCGTTGCCGCGGGAAGTATACGCAGTGAGTATGTAATGTTGCAACATATTTAATAGTTAATCAAAATAATATTGTAGCTTACTTTCAATGTTAACTTGTTTGGCAATTTATGATGATAACAAGTTAGTAGTATTATTTTTTATACGTATTGAAAAATTTCAACGCTTATAGCCGCTTATTATTATGTATCGAGCATTGACGAATAAATTAATGAGACAACAATGTATTTAAGTAATTAGAAATATAACTTCACAAGAGATGATCTGTGTGTTGATGCGGAAATGGTTTCGCTCGATACATTTATAATAACGCTATCGATGAATGGTACAAACATTTTATTTTATGAAAAGTGAAAAATATACATATATACCCTATGAAAGTTAAATTGTGAAAATAAGTTTAATATAAAAAAGGACATTTTTATAGTTTTAGTTGTAAAGAGAAAGAAAAAATAAAAAATAAAAACAAAAATAAAAATAAAGTAACTATTCATCAAGCTTCCATTAATAGTAGCATAAAGTAAAGTAATATACCAAAAAGTGTTTGGGAAATATTTTTTTAATGACAGAGAGATTATGACTTACCCTCGGTTCCATAGGTTCTATAATCCAGGCATAGCTTGGATGACCACCAATACTTTCAATGAAGGTGAGGTCACGGGTTCGATTCCCTTCAAAGCACTTCAAACGCTTGGGTCGAACTTAAGAGACCAATAGCCTGAGGATGCTTTACCTGGTAGCGGTGGAGGGTTGGCTTGCCGTTTACCCGGGGTTTACCCTCTGCGGGGGGCCAATGTGCCCGTTCGTAGTAGGGGTTCCTCGTAAAAAAAAAAAAAAAACAAGTGTGTTATGTTGCTTTTCAAAAAAAATTATCAACTTTAACTGTAAATACTTTATTTGTGTTATATAATACTCCGTACTTGATAAAAGTATATGAATTAAAATACACTTATAACTCAATTCATTCATATAATTTTTATCAAATACATTAATTTTTTTTATATAGTAAAAGGTTGACATTTAAAGATTTTAAAAGGTTAATAGAGGACACATGTAGTGAGACACGCTGTGCACGTCTTACATATTTTCGTTTAATTATTGGACCTTTCTGCAATTATCCTTTAGTTTATAAGTCGTTAACTAAGTGTGGCGTAAAGGATAAATTATACGACAAGAGTAAAGTATTTAAACTTTGTTAATTAAAATGACAACATCGTTGTGCCCAACACGTTTATTTAGAGTAGTATTTTACCTACGTAGTACGTACCGTATCAAATAAAGATGCATTTGGTACTACCAATCAAAAACCGTGCTTAAGTGTATTTTAGAACAACTTTCATCATAAAATGCCAAATAATGATGTATTTGGCCATTTTGGGACAAGTTGAAATGACTGTTTTGCATTTAAAACGGTTAGCAGAACAACTTCAATTCGTTTGTATAGCAAAAGCTTAGTAACATGATGAACCCAATATATTTGTAGTGAACAAATGATTCCAACAAAATCCAAATTTGGCTTTTCAAATCAATTATTCTTCAACCTATATCCATCAATTTAGGAAAAATACATTACAAAAACTCTGACACATAAATCAAACCCTTAAAACGATCAAAACCCATCAAAAACATCAAAACTTAACAATCAATTTTGTTTCATTGTGAAAGTATAAAAAAATTGAGTTGGAAGATCTTACCCTGAAATCAGCATCCTCGCGGAGGAAGCGATGATGGTTGAAGCCGGAGTCGATGATGGCGGTAAACAGATGTTGCGAGTCAGTGAAGCCTCGAGGGTGGTTGCTGCGGTGACGTCGAAGTGAATGGAAATCGCCTGAATCTTCTGGCGACGCCAGAACCATCGAGAGAGAATATGGGTGAGAGAGAAATGGTAGGGGATGGTGGTAAATATCTAAGCGTGCGAAAAGACAGAAATACCCTTTAGCAATTTTATATTGGCGTGAATAGTAAATATATATATTCTATATATATATATATATATATATATATATATATATATATATATATATATATATATATATATATATATATATATATATATAGTTTCTATTAAAATCTCAAAATAATGATGTCATTAATATGCCTTATCATGCCTTAAAAAAATTCAGAACAAAAAACAAAATAATCTAAGACATCTAAATGATGTCATGATGTCATAAATCCTAATTAATTTATAATTATTAATTAATTTATTCATATATATAAAATACGGAGTAAAAAAGTGTCTCTTCAATAAACCACGAAACAAAATCCAGTTAAAAACACATTCTAACCCTAAAACAACTGGGGACCATTCAACCTGGAAAATACCCCACGCCAGTAGCTTCTTTCATCTTCTCCATCACGATTATCTTCTATGATCTTCATCATTCCAGATTCAAGGTATATAATCTCTTTCTTTAATATTTAATTTTTTTAATTTTTTAAAGCAGGATTTAGTACCTATTTTGCGCTAGAACATTATTTTTCCATGATATACTTGATTTTGGGTGTCGTTTTCATTTTGCTAGGGCAAGGTTTTTAGTCCCATGCGATCTTGCTTAATAATCTTCTCTGTTTTCTTTTGATTTTAACGGAATAGTCAATATAGTGCTTCAAATTGTGGATCATGTATGTATTTTTTTTTTAAATCTTTGAATTGGATCTACTTTTGTACTAACTTCTTATGAATGAAAGAAACTCTACAAATCATTATCTCTTTTATTGAAGACAGGTAATGGTAATATAATGTTTTTAATTGTTAAAAAAATCATCTCATTCTTCTGACTACCTGGCGACTGGAACTATCATCTAAGGAATTATATATATATATATATATATATATATATATATATATATATATATATATATATATATATATATATATATATGTATATATATATATATATATATATATATATATATGCCAATGAGGCCTTGCTTCATTGGTATCCATGTTTCATGGATTCGAGAGTGACCCAAGTTCGAGTCTAACAACTAACAACTAACCTTGCCTTTCAAAAAAAAAAAAAAAAAAAAAAAAAAAAAAAATATATATATATATATATATATATATATATATATATATATATATATATATATATATATATATATATATATATATATATATATATATATATATAATTCGTTTGAATAGCAAAAGCTTTGTAAGCATGATGAACCAGTGGTTGATGTTTTGACATCTTAATTAATTTGAATCACTAACTGTAAATTTTGAAGGTAACTAGTAAAAGAGTTAGAAATTATCACAAAAAATTCAGTTAAAGTGCATATATATAAGCAAACTTAAATTATCCACGGAGACAAGGGGATGCATGTGGATGCGTTGCATCCTCCAACTTTTCAAATAAGCGAATTATAGTGTGTTAAAAATTTATATTAGTTGTCAATATTCCCCAATAATAAACACAAATATCCCTTAAATATCTCATAATTACGATGTATATATGAAAATTTTATGTTGATATAGTGAATTGCATCCCCTATACGTGAATCCTGGCTTCGTCTCTGAAATTATCCGTACAAAATAAACTGAATAGGAAAAAACTCGCATGTTTAATCATTACTATACTATTTAAAAGACAAAACCATGTAGCACTATATATATATATATATATATATATATATATATATATATATATATATATATATATATATATATATATAATTCCTTTGAATAGCAAAAGCTTTGTAAGCATGATGAACCCAATATGCAGTGGTTGATGTTTTGACATCTTAATTAATTTGAATCATCACTAACTGTAAATTTTGAAGGTAACTAGTAAGGCCACTCCCAACGGTCCGCCCTCACCCATGTCATCCACCCATTTCCTCGAGGGCTCCATTGGCATTCCCCCGCCCTCATCCGCCCTCAACCACTTCGCCCTCATCCAATTCCTCAAATAGCATCTCCGAGGACGGATTTCTTTCTCTTTCTTCATGTATATGTGCAACAATTACTTGTACAAAAGCAAATAAACTTGTACCTTAATTTATTTAATTAATTTTGTGGGGTATGTAATGAGGAGACAGTATGTCATGGTTGGCAATGGTGTGTCCTGGGAGTGTTATGGGAGGAAGTGGTGAGTAAGGTGGAGAGAGAAAGCTGATGTGGCGCTGAGGAAGTGTTGATGACGGTGTCATTGTTGGGAGTGGTCTAAAAGAGTTAGAAATTATCACAAAAAATTCAGTTAAAGTGCATATATATAAGCAAACTTAAATTATCCGCGGAGACAGGGGGATGCATATGGATGCGTTGCATCCTCCAACTTTTCAAATAAGCGAATTATAGTGTGTTAAAAATTGTATATTAGTTGTCAATATCCCCCAAATAATAAACACAAATATCCCTTAAATATCTCATAATTACGATGTATATATGAAAATTTTATGTTGATATAGTGAATTGCATCCCCTATACGTGAATCCTGGCTTCGTCTCTGAAATTATCCGTACAAAATAAACTGAATAGGAAAAAACTCGCATGTTTAATCATTACTATACTATTTAAAAGACAAAATCATGTAGCACTATTCATCAATAGTAACCAGTGGTATTTTGTCATTTCACCTTTTTTTTGGTCTCCAACAATAAAAGAAGCAACTTTCGTAAAAGAACCAACCCTTCAATGTTACCAAAAGATGTCGAAAAAAATTCTTTTTTACAAAAAAATCAACTACTTTTTTTTCCCCTTCCTCAACGATAAAAGAGGCAACTTTCATAAAAGGAACAACCCTTCAATGCTAACAAAAGATGTCGAAAAACATTCTTTTTTACAAAATAGATCAACTAACTTTAAAAAAAAAAGAACGCTAAAAGAAGCAACTTTCACAAAAGGAACAACCCTTCAATGTTAGATGTCGATTTTTTTTTTTTACAAAATAGATCAAGACTTTTTTTTAACTCGCATTCAAAACGGAACCCCCGGCGCGAAGCGAGGGCTCCACAACTAGTTTACTTCAATAGATGATGTTCTGTTGGTGTTATAACGAATAAAATTTGTTAGCTGCATGCTATGTTACTTATTATATATTATATTATAAAAATTGGTTGAAAAGAAAGAAATATTGCAAGGGTTAAAGCCAAAAATAGGCTACAAACTTACATAAATGTACCGATGTCGCCCACAAAATCATTTCCGTCCTACTGTCGCCTACAAACTTATAAAAAATGTGATGATGTTAACATTTCGTTACCGGTTACCTGCTGAACCGGTAAAGTTAATTATTTAACTTTTTTTATTCATTTTATATGTCCCGATGTCGCCCATATACTTTCAGTTATGTCCCAATGTCACCCATATACTTTCAGTTGTGTCCCGATGTAGCCCATATACTTTCAGTTCTGTTTTGATGTATCACCGACGTGTCATGACTCATGACTACTTAGAAGCCACGTAATCAACCATTTTGGTTGACGGTTAAAAAAGTATTTTGTTTATATTAGCACATTTTTTATAAGTTTGTAGGCGACAGTAAGACGAAAATGAGTTTGTGGGCGACATCAGTACATTTATGTAAGTTTGTAGCCTATTTTTAGCTTTGAACCATATTGCAATATACATTATTCAACTTGTACCGATGTTGATTGAAAGTTCTACTATTTAACTGTATTGCACAATATAGATAGGGGGTGACAACATCGAGACTTCGAGGGTTGAAGTTTGGGTTACTCTAGTTGGGAAACAAGTGAAAAATTAGTACAGCGAAATCAAGATTTTTTTATTATTTCAGCTAAAAATAAATATAAATTGAAATATCAAAAGATCTAAAAGTACTATACGTGATTCAGACTCGACGTCTGAATGACAAGACCCTACGATCTATTTGATAAAACTTTTGATCTATATCCAAATACATTGCACAAATATACTACTAAGATCAAACTAACCATTCCGAACTAATATAGCACCAGATAAATTGATGAGAATTGATTGAGATCCAACACGTGATCATGCCAATCGAAGAACTTCCATTTTCAATCAACAGCCAAGACTGATGCTCCATCTAATGAAGTCCCTATTCAACTAAATATCAATTAAGACCTAATAACCAAATCCACCGCAAATCACCGATATGACTAAAACGGACGGTTTTATTTGTGCGATGTCGTTAGGTCGCAAAACGTCAGGATCAGTTACGAAAATAGAGTAGTGGTTTTATTATGTATATTTAGCTTGGTTTCCTAGCTATAATTCACCTACTTGTCTTTCTTTTAACGAGTAAGTGGTAAATATAACCCAGGTTCGTATTTTTATATGTTTGCTCAGTAATGTGGGACAAAAGTGCCTATATAGTTAACCCTAGTGACAAGTGGTGATAGATTAAGATTAACTAAAAATAATATAAACTGGAAAGAATAAAAAGGGATAAGTATGAAGAATAGAATCCTGATGGGGAACTATTACGAGAGTTTAACTTCCTAGAATAAACACTAAACCTCAATCAACCGGGCTGTAAACCTAACTGATTTGTCACTAAGAGTTTAGACTTTGAAGATTCTGGCTAAGATGGATATCCCTACTCCCAACGCTAACCTTAGAAGGTTTAAACGACCTTATGGATATAATCTTAGGTACATGATAAAGTGGTATATCCCTAAAGGAAAGTCTCAGCTTTTCTTAATCCTAGTTGGTCTAACTACAGTAATATTCCACCACTTAATACTAAGCTATGCCTTAACATTAACATATGTGCAATCTTAGATATTCTAAGGTACTTCTAAGTGGATTAGAGGTCTCTCCTTTGCGATCACTTACTCAACCCCGGATCATCTTACAACATCTCAAGAACATTGCTTCTGACGCGAATCATGCTTTTGAGCAAGTCAGTGTTCACTGAACTCTATATTGCTTACTCTATTCACAACCTAAATGGGCAGCTCTTCTCTGACAAATAAATGATCATTCGTACATTGGTACTATATCCCTATTGTGACGTTAAGCACACATAACTACTTATCTTGTATCCTAGGGTTGATCAGGTCATAATATTAGGTTATAGCCACGTGAATAAGCAGAAAGGGTGATCCGTAAATTAGACTTCTAAACCGTCAAGGTTTCGGCATAACAATAGCATAAGTTTCAGATAAGGTATTCAACACATAATAAACATTTACAACGGATAGATAAGCATGCAAGATGAAAGCAACTTAAAGTAACAAGATAACTTTATTAAATTAAGGAAAGTGTTCACCGTTTACAGACGAGATCTGGACCATTACAAGTGCTGACATCCTCTAGACCGCTCCTAGTACAATCTTCGACGTTCGCCTCCGGGTACTTAATTTCCCGCTCGGAGGTGAGAAGGCCTTGAAAGCTCTAGTGAGAGAAAGTGTATTGTAGTGAAAGAGTGAAGAGAGGTGTGTTGAAAATGGATGACAAAAAGCCTTTAAATAGAAGTGGAATTTGCCTGCAAAAAGCTGGCAGACCGTTTGGCAGGCCGTTTGCAGAGGCCATTTTCCCGGTGGCCCTTTTTTATGGCTGTTTGATTTGGCCGTGTGGCAGGTCGTTTCCCATAGTGGCAAGCCGTTTGACAGTCCGTTTGGCTTGCTGATTTGCTGGATCGTAACTTGATTTCTTGTCTTTCACCGTTTTCGCTCTAGAAACTTCATTTTAGTTCCGATTCTCTCGATTCTTTTTGCATCGTCTTCGTAATTACTTAATCTACAAATGTAACTGAAAAAGTGATTATTTTGCAGACAAAGTTTGGAACTTTATGCTTTTTGGGACTCAATATCGGGGGTAAAAACGTGACTTTTTTGCCGATATCAACCACACTTACCCGATCAAAGGAATCACCCAAACTACTAAATTGAAACGACCCCAAACCGATTTAATAAAAGACTTGTGAAAATACGACCCTTTTCGTTTTTTTTTTGTATAACATTAACAATATTTGCGTCAACACAAGTCTTGGATCATCATGCCTTACACAATGTTAATTATAATTCAAAACACAACAAGTGCAAGTTTACAACATCGAGAACATAAGTCCCTTAATTTAACAATGTTTAACATGACCCGTTTGAACAAAATGACCCACAATGAGCATGATCGTCGGGACCATTACCAAAAGCGTCTTCTAAAATCCTCCACATGCAAGCTAGGCTAATCCTTTACCCTTGTCCTTCGATGTGCCACAATCTATAAAAAGATAAACAATGAGGGAGTAAGCTACAATGCTTAGTGAGTGTAATACTTATATGCATACATACATAAATCACTTACTTATACCACTTACACAAATTTCCACATGCAAGCTATCATCACAAGCAATATAGTCCCAACACAACACAACATACTGCAAAAAGCCTATATGGTTAACCATACAAAATAGTGCTAGTCATCTAATGAATAAACACTACGAAACAAGTGCTCATGGCCGCGAAGGCACCTTTCGAATGGCACCGCCATGTACACACAAATGCGGTCGCCGAAGAGTGTATACGTTGAGTGACACTCACCACATCCCAAAACAACGTGAGGCCGTCGAAGAGTGAATAACACTCGCCACACTTAAATCAAATTAGTGGTCACAAAGAGTGAAACCTTTCGTTAAACACTCACCACCTAGCATCAAGTGTCCACGAAGAGTGAACCTTACAGTTGGTGTCACTCGCCACAACGCAATACAAGCAAACAACCTATATATACACACACATATAAATACTCCACTCACCTTGAGCAACTAGATGAATCAACAACCAAGCTAGGACTTCAAGATCGCTCCAAAAGCGTGTTACCTAGCATGAATCACAACATCAAGCTTTAAACACTAGTAGCTTTACCCATAAATCCCCAAGTGCTAATTCGACCCAAATTGCACCAAAACCACCAACTAGATCAAACAAGACCCCAAATACCCCAAATCACTAATAACTAGTGGTTTGGTCCCAAACTCACCAAAATACAACCCATGGTTAAGTGCTAGGAGCACTTCATGACCCATTTCAACCCATGACTCATTTTGACCCAAATTGGGTTTACACCCAAAACCATACTTCCAAACATACCCAAATGGGTTTCAGTCACCAACATAATCACTAATACTAGTGACTATGCTCAAATTGCAAGCCCTAACATAGCCACAACAATTTCCAACCCAAACCCCACCAATACGGGCCAACAACACCCACAACTAGCTTGAAACACCCATTTGTGAGCTAGACGGGCTTTCTCAAGAACATGCAAGTTCAAACCCTAACATCAAATTGAATTAAATTCGGAGTTAAGACTTACCACCACTATCACAACGTAGTTAGGCACGAGATGAACAACGTTAACTCTTGCACTTTGATGAGATTCAACCTCTTCTTCGTCAAACCAAATTTTCTTTCACTAGAAGTGGGTTTCTCACTCTAAAAGGGTTGAAAGAGTTTGAGTAGGTGTAAAATGAAGTATGAATGAGATTAGGGTGATTTCACTAGGTAAAAGCTCGTCCATAAGTGAAAAGACCCAATTGCCCCTCATTTAGAACCCTTTAAAATGGGTTTAAAACACAAATCTTTTACAGGAACGTCGTTCCATTGCATGTAACCTAAGAATGTCATTCCTCTTAATAGAAATGTCGTTCCTCAACGGCCTCAAACTCATTTTGTTCACCTGGCAACCATTTCCTATGTTCATAACGTCGTTCCTGGTTTTGAAACGTCGTTCCAGCATCTGGAACGTCGTTCCTCATTCCTTAACTAACAAAATCCATGCAAGTCTTAGATTCAACTTACCGATGACATAGAGTGCACGTTTACCGAGGACATAGAGCGCACTTTACCGACGACATCCAGGACGTCGTTCCTCACCTGAAAATATGGGGCGTTACACAAATCAACACAAAATTACAACCGTAATCCTATCTAAAACACAAAATAAACATTCACAAATGGTGAATTCGAACGATGACTAGAATCTCACCGCTGAGATGATATGTGCTTCCTCGTCACTTTATTCATACCCAAATGAAGCTTGCCCTCATTATAGTCTCGTGTTTGCATCTCTCTGATCGTTCAGGTGTTGGGCCTTTCAACTTTACAAAGAGTGTGACATGTCATAACGAGGCATCAGCTATATTAATTATTTATAGTTGTTCACTATTTATCTAACAGGCAGATAGAGTAAGTTAACCTATGGTCGTTCTCTTATGACTCTAATGGTTGTGGTTTAAACAAAGACGATCAAATTCGAACGTAAACAAAGTTTAGGGCTTATAGTCTTAAGGTATTCGAGGAACATTTCAATTAAAGAGGTTGTGGGTTCAAGACCCGTTATGGGCATATTAGGTTGGGGTATTCTTGATCTTTTGTGAGCTTGATTGATATTCCATTGTGTTCCTTAGTCTCTTCGGATTAATATATGCTATTTTCGGATGCTTACCGACACTTTTCTAGCTTGTATGTGCATTCAATGCATTATCTATGTGTTCCTTAGACTTCCCCACCATGTTACACAAGTTCCTGAGTCACTTCCCGAAGTTCTTTGCGGTTGAATTTGAGTCCTTGAGGTGATTAGGGTTATGTGTGTGTTTTCAGTGTGTATTTTAGGTGTAAGTCTTGCATCTTCTTAATATTTGTATGTGTATTTAGATCACTTCTAGATTCTTGATAGATCTTCATATACGTCTCCTAAATAAGTGCTAGTAATCCCCGCTAGTCTTCTTGAGCCTTTGAAGTGATCTTCAAGGTCGTTTCTTAGATGAGGGTTTGAAAATCCTAATTCTGCTTCATTTCTTTATTTGATCTAACTTTTCTGCATATTGGTGCTTTGAAGTCTCTGTTTGGCAAAAAAAAAAAAAAAAAAAAGATTATTGCATTTATAGAACTATTTTGATTTATATGGTGTGGAATTGAAATGGATATCAGTAGTAAACTTTTTATGTGATATCACAACTAAATGGATGTCGTATAACCATCCTTGAAACTCTCGAATATGGATCAGGTGACCAGACCAAGAAAGCCATAATTTTAGTTCTAGAAAGCGATGGTGACAAGGCTGTAGGTGTAGTGACCCGAACTTTTCCATGTTTATATATATATTAAATGAAATTGTTATTTACATGATTAAGTGTTTCCAACATGTTAAGCAATCAAACTTGTTAAGACTTGATTAATTGAAATAGGTTTCATATAGACAATTGACCACCCAAGTTGACCGGTGATTCACAAACGTTAAAACTTGTAAAAACTATACGATGACATATATATGGTTATATATATAGTTAACATGATTTTATTATAAGTATGTATCTCATTAGGTATTTTAACAATGAGTTATATACATAAAAATGAGACTATTAATTTAAGAAACTCGAAAACGATATATATAACGATTATCGTTATAACAACGTCTTACTAGGTACATATGAATCATATTAAGATATTGATACACTTGGTTAATTATGTTAAATAATAAGTAAATATATTATTAAGTGTATTAACAATGAAATACATATGTAAAAATAAGACTACTAACTTAATGATTTCGAAACGAGACATATATGTAACGATTATCGTTGTAACGAAATTTACCTGTATATATATCATACTAAGATATATTATATATCATAATATCATGATAATATAACAATTTAACATCTCATTTATTATAATAAACAATGGGTTAACAACATTCAACAAGATCGTTAACCTAAAGGTTTCAAAACAACATTTACATGTAACGACTAACGATGACTTAACGACTCAGTTAAAATGTATATACATGTAGTGTTTTAATATGTATTCATACACTTTTGAAAGACTTCAAGACACTTATCAAAATACTTCTACTTAACAAAAATGCTTACAATTACATCCTCGTTCAGTTTCATCAACAATTCTACTCGTATGCACCCGTATTCGTACTCGTACAATACACAGCTTTTAGATGTATGTACTATTGGTATATACACTCCAATGATCAGATCTTAGCAGCCCATGTGAGTCACCTAACACATGTGGGAACCATCATTTGGCAACTAGCATGAAATATCTCATAAAATTACAAAAATATGAGTAATCATTCATGACTTATTTACATGAAAACAAAATTACATATCCTTTATATCTAATCCATACACCAACGACCAAAAACACCTACAAACACTTTCATTATTCAATTTTCTTCATCTAATTGATCTCTCTCAAGTTCTATCTTCAAGTTCTAAGTGTTCTTCATAAATTCCAAAAGTTCTAGTTTCATAAAATCAAGAATACTTCCAAGATTGCAAGTTTACTTCCAAGTTTTCTAAATCCATTCCAAGTAATCATCCAAGATCAAGAAACCTTTGTTACTTACAGTAGGTTATATTTCTAATACAAGGTAATAATCATATTCAAACTTTAATTCAATTTCTATAACTATAACAATCTTATTTCGAGTGGAAATCTTACTTGAAATTGTTTTCGTGTCATGATTCTGCTTCAAGAACTTTCAAGCCATCCAAGGATCCTTTGAAGCTAGATCTATTTTTCTCATTTCCAGTAGGTTTATCCAATGAAATTGAGGTAGTAATGATATTCATAACATAATTCTATTCATACATATAAAGCTATCTTATTCGAAGGTTTAAACTTGTAATCACTAGAACATAGTTTAGTTAATTCTAAACTTGTTCGCAAATAAAAGTTAATCCTTCTAACTTGACTTTTAAAATCAACTAAACACATGTTCTATATATATATGATATGCTAACTTAATAATTTAAAACCCGAAAACACGAAAAACAACGTAAAACTGGATTTACGCCGTCGTAGTAACACCGCGGGCTGTTTTGGGTTAGTTAATTAAAAACTATGATAAACTTTGATTTAAAAGTTGTTATTCTGGGAAAATGATTTTTATTATGAACATGAAACTATATCCAAAAATTATGGTTAAACTCAAAGTGGAAGTATGTTTTCTAAAATGGTGATCTAGACATCGTTCTTTCGACTGAAATGACTACCTTTACAAAAATGACTTGTAACTTATTTTTCCGACAATAAACCTATACATTTTCTGTTTAGATTCATAAAATAGAGTTCAATATGAAACCGTAGCAATTTGATTCACTCAAAACGGATTTAAAATGAAGAAGTTATGGGTAAAACAAGATTGGATAATTTTTCTCATTTTAGCTACGTGAAAATTGGTAACAAATCTATTCCAACCATAACTTAATCAACTTGTATTATATATTATGTAATCTTGAGATACCATAGACACGTATACAATGTTTCGACCTATCATGTCGACACATCTATATATATTTCGGAACAACCATAGACACTCTATATGTGAATGTTGGAGTTAGCTATACAGGGTTGAGGTTGATTCCAAAATATATATAGTTTGAGTTGTGATCAATACTGAGATATGTATACACTGGGTCGTGGATTGATTCAAGATAATATTTATCGATTTATTTCTGTACATCTAACTGTGGACAACTAGTTGTAGGTTACTAACGAGGACAGCTGACTTAATAAACTTAAAACATCAAAATATATTAAAAGTGTTGTAAATATATTTTGAACATACTTTGATATATATGTATATATTGTTATAGGTTCGTGAATTAACCAGTGGCCAAGTCTTACTTCCCGACGAAGTAAAAATCTGTGAAAGTGAGTTATAGTCCCACTTTTAAAATCTAATATTTTTGGGATGAGAATACATGCAGGTTTTATAAATGATTTACAAAATAGACACAAGTACGTGAAACTACATTCTATGGTTGAATTATCGAAATCGAATATTCCCCTTTTTATTAAGTCTGGTAATCTAAGAATTAGGGAACAGACACCCTAATTGACGCGAATCCTAAAGATAGATCTATTGGGCCTAACAAACCCCATCCAAAGTACCGGATGCTTTAATACTTCGAAATTTATATCATATCTGAAGGGTGTCCCGGAATGATGGGGATATTCTTATATATGCATCTTGTTAATGTCGGTTACCAGGTGTTCACCATATGAATGATTTTTATCTCTATGTATGGGATGTGTATTGAAAAATGAAATCTTGTGGTCTATTATTATGATTTGATAATATATAGGTTAAACCTATAACTCACCAACATTTTTGTTGACGTTTTAAGAATGTTTATTCTCAGGTGATTATTAAGAGCTTCTGCTGTCGCATACTTAAATAAGGACGAGATTTAGAGTCCATGCTTGTATGATATTGTGTAAAAACTGCATTCAAGAAACTTATTTCATTGTAACATATTTGTATTGTAAACCATTATGTAATGGTCGCGTGTAAACAGGATATTTTAGATTATCATTATTTGATAATCTACGTAAAGCTTTTTAAACCTTTATTGATGAAATAAAGGTTATAGTTTGTTTTAAAATGAATGCAGTCTTTGAAAAACGTCTCATATAGAGGTCAAAACCTCGCAACGAAATCAATTAGTATGAAACGTTTTTAATCAATAAGAACGGGACATTTCAGTTGGTATCAGAGCGTTAGTCTTAGAGAACCAGAAAATTTGCATTAGTGTGTCTTATCGAGTTTGTTAGGATGCATTAGTGAGTCTAGACTTCGACCGTGTTTTCTTTAAAAATGATTGCTTAACATTTTTGTTGGAAACTATATATTATTAACATGTATATATTATGTGATATATTAATTTCTTAACATGTTTGATATTGTGTGATAGATGTCTACCTCTAGCACAAATCCCATTGACTCACCTAATAATAACGAAGAGTCAAATATATATTGGACTGATTCACAAGTTCCCGAAGAAGAACCGGAAGAAGAATCAGAACCGGAAGAAGAATCAGAACCGGAAGAGGAGGAACCGGAGGAGGAAATAGAACCGGTGGGGGAAATAATAAAACGGTTAAGTAAAAGAAAATCCTCAACCAACCGACCAAGGTTAATTATGGTCAATGGTGTTTCCGCCAAGGAAGCAAAATATTGGGAGGATTACCAATTCTCCGATGAATCGGATTCTGACGAGAATTCCGATGATGTTATAGAAATTACCCCAACTAAATTTAAAAAGGCAAAAGAAAATAATAAGGGAAAGGGCATAAAAATAGAGAAATCAAATTCCAACCCCGATGAACTTTATATGTATCGTCAACCCCCGAAGCCCTTAAGTTGTAACAATGACCCGGGAACCTCTAAACCACCAGGTTTTTCTAAACCGTTGTGGAAAACGACAGCTCGTATTAGGGGAACATCATATATCCCTAGAAACTTAGCAAAACGAACCAAAACCGAAGAAGAAGAAACGAGCGAGTCAGAATAAGATAGTTGTATTTGTGTGGTGTAATATATGTAATATAGTGTGCTTATGCTTTATGATATATGTAAAAATTGCTTGTATTATTAAGTATTTTTTTTTATGAATCTAACTCTTATCTATTTTACAGTATAAAAACACAAAATGGATAGACAACCCAATATTTTAAGAGACCTACCCGGAGACATGATTGATGAAATCTTGTCTAGAGTCGGTCAGAATTCTTCGGCACAACTATTTATGGCGAAATCAGTTTGAAAGACATTCGAAGAACGTTCCAAGAATGTCTTGGTTTATAAGAGACTTTCATTTGAAAGATGGGGGATATCACATTGGGAAACCCATAAGTTACGATGTGTTTACTTTGACGCATATATTGCGGGGAACCCAAATGCTATTCTACGCAACGGGTTAAGAAATTATTTTGACTCAATGTATCCGAATATAGGACTTCATGATTTAGAAAAAGCGGCTAACATGCAACATAAAGAAGCATGCTATGCTTACGGGTTAGTAATGTTCGCTTCTCACCAAAGTGAGAAAAAGAACATCGGGCTACAACTATTAAACAAAACGTTCCCACAAGTGACGGAGTCGGTAATTGGGGTAAGAAATGAGGTTTTTAGGTTATTACGAGACTGTTGGTCATTACGTAATCCTCGTCCCTTTGACAACGTTACAACACGCTGTCTTATCAACAGCCATAACGGTTATGTTCCACAAGACCAAGGATGGGAAGTAGTCCTAGTAAAACCAGAATGCATGACTTGTTTCTGGACATATGAATTACGTGTCTTTATTGCCTTTGCTGAATGACTTGTGTACTAGCTAGAATTATCTTCACAACTATCTTGTATCAAAGTTATTGTGTGCTATATTTCATGCTTTATGTAAAATAAGCGGTATTGTAAGTTTGTAAAATATTGTATAAAAGTTTGAACGCGAAATATTATTATAATCAGTTTTTCATATAGAATTGTAGTAGTTGAATTGTATATTAGCTACTAAGTATGAACTTAACGGGTAGGTACTACCCGAATTTAAACTTATAAAACGCTAATATGAAGAAAAAGCTTTTATAAATGAGTTCATATTATGCTACGAAATACTATTAACTACTCTTAATATTCTGTATGATTAACTTGTTCCATTTGACTATTTTGAAGGAAATGGCACCGACTACTCGACACACGTAAATATGAATGAAGAGGAATTCTGTACTTTTCTAGCTTCAAACATAGCCGCAGTACAGGTTGCGCTATATACCAACAATAACCTTGGATCTAGCAGTACAGGAAATCGTGTAGGATGCACCTACAAAGAATTCACTGCTTGCAAACCTTTGGAATTTGATGGAACCGAAGGACCGATCGGATTGAAACGGTGGACCGAGAAGGTCGAATCGATGTTTGCCATAAGTAAGTGTACTGAAGAGGACAAAGTGAAGTACGCTACGCATACCTTCACAGGTTCTGCGTTAACATGGTGGAATACCTATCTAGAGCAAGTGGGACAAGATGATGCGTACGCACTACCATGGTCAGCATTCAAGCACTTGATGAACGAGAAGTACCGTCCCAGAACCGAGGTCAATAAGCTCAAGACAGAACTTAGAGGGTTACGAACCCAAGGATTTGATATTACCACGTACGAAAGACGATTCACAGAATTGTGCCTATTGTGTTCGGGAGCGTTCGAAGATGAGGAAGAGAAGATCGACGCGTTTGTGAAAGGATTACCGGAAAGAATCCAAGAAGATATAAGTTCACACGAGCCCGCCTCCATACAACAGGCATGTAGAATGGCTCACAAACTAGTGAACCAGATTGACGAAAGAATTAAAGAACAGACGGCTGAAGAGGCCAATGTGAAGCAAGTAAAAAGAAAGTGGGAGGAAAACGGTGATAAGAATCACCAATACAACAACAACAGCAATTACAATAATAATCGTAACAATTATCCCAACAATCGCAACATCAATCGCAACTACAACAAACGGCCCAACAACAACAACAACAACAACAACAACAATAACAACAACAACAACAACAACAACAGCAACTACAACAATCATCCCAACAACAATAACAACCGCAACAACAACAACAATCAGAAGCAGCTATGCCAAAGGTGTGAAAAGTATCACTCGGGGTTCTGCACCAAATTTTGCAATAAGTGTAAAAGAAATGGTCATAGCGCGGCGAAGTGTGAGGTCTACGGACCAGGGGTTAACAGAACGAAAGGAACAAATGGTGTCAGAACGAGTAATGGCGGAGCAAGTTATGTCAATGTAGTTTGTTATAAATGTGGAAAACCTGGCCACATTATTAGAAATTGCCCGAACCAGGAGAACACGAATGAACAAGGCCGCGAAAGAGTTTTCAATATTAATGCGGCAGAGGCACAGGAAGACCCGGAGCTTGTTACGGGTACGTTTCTTATTGACAATAAATATGCTTACGTTTTATTTGATTCGGGTGCGGATAGAAGCTATATGAGTAGAGATTTTTGTGCTAAATTAAGTTGTCCATTGACGCCGCTGGATAGTAAATTTTTACTCAAATTAGCAAACGGTAAATTAATTTCAGCAGATAATATATGCTGGAATCGAGAAATTAAACTGGGTAGCGAAATATTTAAGATTGATTTGATACCAGTAGAGTTAGGGAGTTTTGATGTAATAGTTGGCATGGACTGGCTGAAGAAGGTGAAAGCAGAGATCGTATGTTATAAAAATGCAATTCGCATTGTACGAGAAGAAGGAGAACCCTTAATGGTGTACGGAGAAAAGGGCAACATGAAGCTACATCTTATTAGTAATTTGAAGGCACAAAAACTAATAAGAAAAGGTTGCTATGCTGTTCTAGCACACGTCGAGAAAGTACAAACTGAAGAAAAGAGCATCAATGATGTTCCCGTCGCAAAAGAATTTCCCGATGTATTTCCGAAAGAATTACCGGGACTACCACCACATCGATCTATTGAATTTCAAATAGATCTTGTACCAGGAGCTGCACCAATAGCTCGTGCTCTTTACAGACTCGCACCCATCGAGATGAAAGAACTGCAAAGCCAATTACAAGAACTTTTAGAGTGTGGTTTCATTCGACCAAGCACATCACCGTGGGGAGCTCCTGTTTTGTTTGTCAAGAAGAAAGATGGTATATTCAGGTTGTGTATTGACTACCGAGAGTTGAACAAACTTACCATCAAGAACCGATACCCACTACCGAGAATCGACGACTTATTTGATCAACTACAAGGTTCGTCTGTTTATTCAAAGATTGACTTACGTTCCGGGTATCATCAAATGCGGGTAAAAGAAGATGATATTCCAAAGACTGCTTTCAGAACACGTTACGGTCATTACGAGTTTATGGTCATGCCGTTTGGTTTAACTAATGCACCAGCTATGTTCATGGACCTTATGAACCGAGTGTGTGGACCATACCTTGACAAGTTTGTCATTGTTTTCATTGATGACATACTTATTTACTCAAAGAATGACCAAGAACACGGTGAACATTTGAGAAAGGTGTTAGAAGTATTGAGGAAAGAAAAACTGTACGCTAAGTTTTCAAAGTGTGCATTTTGGTTGGAAGAAGTTCAATTCCTCGGTCACATAGTGAACAAAAAAGGTATCCAGGTGGACCCGGCAAAGATCGAAACCGTTAAAAAGTGGGAAACCCCAAAAAATCCGAAGCATATACGTCAATTTTTAGGATTGGCTGGTTACTACAGAAGATTCATCCAAGATTTCTCCAAAATAGCAAAACCCTTGACTGCATTAACGCATAAAGGGAAGAAATTTGAATGGAAAGATGAGCAAGAGAAAGCGTTTCAATTGTTAAAGAAAAAGTTAACTACGACACCTATATTGTCATTACCTGAAGGGAATGTTAATTTTGTGATATATTGTGATGCCTCAAAGCAAGGTCTCGGTTGTGTATTAATGCAACGGACGAAGGTGATTGCTTATGCGTCTAGACAATTGAAGATTCACGAGCAAAATTATACGACGCATGATTTGGAATTAGGCGCGGTTGTTTTTGCATTAAAGACTTGGAGGCACTACTTATATGGGGTCAAAAGTATTATATATACCGACCACAAAAGTCTTCAACACATATTTAATCAGAAACAACTGAATATGAGGCAGCGTAGGTGGATTGAATTGTTGAATGATTACGACTTTGAGATTCGTTACCACCCGGGGAAGGCAAATGTGGTAGCCGACGCCTTGAGCAGAAAGGACAGAGAACCCATTCGAGTAAAATCTATGAATATAATGATTCACACTAACCTTACTACTCAAATAAAGGAGGCGCAACAAGGAGTTTTAAAAGAGGGAAATTTAAAGGATGAAATACCCAAAGGATCGGAGAAGCATCTTAATATTTGGGAAGACGGAACCCGGTATAGGGCTAAAAGAATTTGGGTACCAAAATTTGGAGATATGAGAGAAATGGTACTTGGAGAAGCTCATAAAACCAGATACTCAATACATCCTGGAACGGGGAAGATGTACAAGGATCTTAAGAAACATTTTTGGTGGCCAGGTATGAAAGCCGATATTGCTAAATATGTAGGAGAATGTTTGACGTGTTCTAAGGTCAAAGCTGAACATCAGAAACCATCAGGTCTACTACAACAACCTGAAATTCCGGAATGGAAATGGGAAAACATTACCATGGATTTCATTACTAAATTGCCAAGAACTGCAAGTGGTTATGATACTATTTGGATAATAGTTGATCGTCTCACCAAGTCAGCACACTTCCTGCCAATAAGAGAAGATGACAAGATGGAGAAGTTAGCACGACTGTATTTGAAGGAAGTCGTCTCCAGACATGGAATACCAATCTCTATTATCTCTGATAGGGATGACAGATTTATTTCAAGATTCTGGCAGACATTACAGCAAGCATTGGGAACTCGTCTAGACATGAGTACTGCCTATCATCCACAAATTGATGGGCAGAGCGAAAGGATGATACAAACGCTTAAAGACATGCTACGAGCTTGTGTTATTGATTTCGGAAACAGTTGGGATCGACATCTACCGTTAGCAGAATTTTCCTACAACAACAGCTACCATTCAAGCATTGAGATGGCGCCGTTTGAAGCACTTTATGGTAGAAAGTGCAGGTCTTCGATTTGTTGGAGTGAAGTGGGGGATAGACAGATTACGGGTCCGGAGATAATACAAGAAACTACCGAGAAGATCATCCAAATTCAACAACGGTTGAAAACCGCCCAAAGTCGACAAAAGAGCTACGCTGACATTAAAAGAAAAGATATAGAATTTGAAATTGGAGAGATGGTCATGCTTAAAGTTGCACCTTGGAAAGGCGTTGTTCGATTTGAAAAACATCTCATATAGAGGTCAAAACCTCGCAACGAAATCAATTAATATGGAACGTTTTTAATCAATAAGAACGGGACATTTCAGTAGGGTAGCGGTACAATGAATTAATCGCCAAAAAAGGAAACGAGAATGAAAAAGGTACCAGAGAGACGAGTCAAAGAAAGATATTTAGGTCCTAGATATGAGGCAACAAACTTGCAAAGTTTGGTGAAAAAGAACCACTGAACGCAAAAGATTCACCATTTCGTCGCCGAAAAATATCGAGCAATCGAAATCCGATAAGAGCGGTAGTTGACCACCACCCAAGCTAACAAACCAATAAAAAAAGCTACATAAGACAGTGTAAACGCCTTATTCTCCGCGTGTAGGTAAGCAAAAGAAATAAAAGTTGGATATGCATGTATAAAATAAGGAAAAAGTGATATTGTATATTGATAATGGATTATGATACTTGTTGAGATTCGAGATTATATATAAAAATGTAAAATAAATATCAAACATTTAAATGATGTAATATAATATATATTGGTGTCGTCATTTCGTATTCAACTTATAATAATATAAAAACAATGATAAAACACTTAACCAATTAACACAAACGCCCGGGCAACATGAAACACCCTGTTAAAAATCCCTTTAACGGAATGTTAACGCTGGTCCCAGTGCTTTGCTTGACTTCTATGTAACAACAATATTCTACAGCGGAAGCAATTAATACCTGAGAATAAAACACGCAAAACGGATCATCAATAATGTTGAGTGAATCTACAGGTTGTATGTAAACAATACAGTATGTTTAAGCAACAATATTTCAAAATGTTTATTAGTGGAAGACCACCAAGGTTGAACATTAAAAGTTTGTAGACAACACCGTGTCCCATTTCAAAAGTTTGTTGACACTACCATGTCAAGTTTCAAGTATCTGTAAACAATATCACGTCAAGTTTTATCTCATTTTGTTCGTAAACCACGGTTTTACATAACGTTGTATAGTATCTGAAAAATAGTTATCAGAAAATAGTTTAAGTTCCTTGACCACGAGATTTTACAAGTACAACCCCAAGTTGCAAAACGTTTGCATAATCTGAGCACCTGAATACTAGCAATGACCCGAGTACAGAAACCACTATACCCGCCTTTACCTCATAAAATGTTATACACTTGTTCGAGTATATTTAATGTTCAAAGTAAATGCACCACAGTTAATATTGCAGGGTGAGGTTGTCAACCTAACGGATCTGTTCATCTAAATTGTGCTTACACCGATGGTATTAAAAGTATTCAAGCTAGAGGCTTTGTGAACAAACTCAGTAAGCATATATAGTACTCGTTTCAATACAAAAGCATTCGAAAATGTAAATATAACAGCGTGTATTCTCATCCCTGAAAACATGCATAAAGTGGGACTGTAGACTCACCTTTGAATAAAGCTCGGATGACAGACAAAAACTTGTACGGTCTATAGCTGAATAATGCAACCTAAGTATACGTATTTAGGTTGGTCAATATATATATCTTAAATAAGGGTGGTTTCATAGTATAAGTTGTCTCATTGCTCGACTCGACGCGTTTCAAAGTAAAAGTCAACAAATAGTCAACTAGATCATGCAAGTCAAACAAAGTCAACTGAAGTCAAACTGAAAGTCAAACTTGGTCAATGTGGTCAACTAAAGTCAACATCAGTAGGTTCATGTCAAATGTTGGTCAACATGTCAATCCTAAGTCTCATGTCAAATGTTGGTCAACATGTCAATCCTAAGTCAAACAACACGTTTCAGGTCATAAATGATCAATTTCACAATTTCAGTTTATCGTTGTGCACAAAGTTCATGTACACGTAGCATACTTAGCACATTATCTCATAGTACAAAATACATACATACATGGAAAACTCCAGATCATAAGTATACTCAAAATTGATTCCAAAAAGTCCGGTCAGGGTCTCATACGATGATCAAAAGTCAGGAATCAGAAGGGATACATTTATGGTTTGCCAAGTCAGTTTCTGACCGCGCACTGATTTCATTTATAACCATCGGCCATACCTATTCTCCCGCACGTGATGCACCTGCACCGCCTTCAGACGACTCAGACAGTTCATCATCCGACGAGACCAGCGGGGAGGATCCCGAGGGGGATTTTGAGGAGGATTCCAAGGAGGAGCCTGTACCGCTACCCTCTACCCCGCCGAAGAAGCGTTACCACTACGATGGTACCGTTAGTCCAGGGGTAAATGGAGGCAAGCTGTTCGTGAACGCCTAGGGTCAGTTGGTTAGGATTACCGCTCGAAAGCGGGTCGTGCCGATACCTGCTGATCCATTTGTGCGTAAGGTCGCCTGTACTATGCCATCTACTTCTAGTGCTACGCCTGCACCATCTGTACCACCGGCCCCACTGGCATCTCAAGGACCAAGTGTCCCACATGATGAACATCATTTATCCACCATCACCATAGGACTGTCATATTAGATTTCATTATGTATTCCCGTTAGTAGTTTCATGTTTTCATTCGAGTATTGTATGAAAACTTATGAAGTTATATGCAACCTTTCTTATTATGAATAGAACTTAATGTTGTTTGATTATTGTGCAATGTTTTCCTTATGATTATTGCATGTTGGTTTTATGATATCCGTACTAGTTTGCCATGCTTAGTCTACATGTATGGTGTTGGTTGAATAGTGGATTACTATATTACTATAGCGTATTTAGTTATTAGATAACGGATTTTGACTTGAGTCAAAATTTTTGATTGGAAGATCAATGGCAAACGGAAGAGGTCCAAGGGAAATGCCCACAGCAGCACAGATCGAGGAAATGGTGGCTGCTCGAGTAGCCGCAGCTATGGCGAATGCCAACCCCCAAGCTCCACCGGCTAACCAGAACACTCAGAATGGGTGCACTTACAAGGAATTTCAGAGTTGCAGGCCACAAAATTTCAGTGAAACGGAAGGGTCAGTTGGCTTAACAAGATGGTTTGAGAAGTTGGAATCGTTATTCCGTGTGAGTAACTGCTTCGAAGTGAACAAGACTAAGTTCGCATCCTGCACACTGTCAGATGGCGCTCTGACATGGTGGAACACACTCGCCCAGGCTCAGGGGATTGATGAAGCTTATGCAACACCATGGGATGGAAACAAGGGTAAAGGTTTTGATCAGAATCCAGTCAAGAGGCATGAGCACTTTAGGGGAAGCAATGAGGGGAGAAGCCCTAACCATAACTACAAAGGTATCCTACCTCAGTGCAGGAGATGCTATAAGCATCATACTGGGTACTGCAATGTGGTGTGTGAGAAGTGTCAGAGGATTGGACACATCGACAAGGATTGTAAGATCAATACTTTAGCTGTGAAGGCTAACCCCAATGCGCCAAGGAAGTGCTTTGAATGCGGCCAACAGGGTCACTTCAAGAATGAATGTCCTAACAAGAAGAAGGATGGCGGGCCTGCACGTGGAAGAGTCTTCAACTTGAATGCTAGAGATGCCCGTGAGGATCCTGACTTGGTTACGGGTACATTCACTATTAATAAACTATTAGCTTCTGTCTTGTTTGATACTGGTGCCGATAGGAGTTATATGTGTTGACATCTTTGCTATAAGTTAGATTGGTCATTAGTTCCGCTGAACAAGAATTATCTTTTTGAGGTATCTAATGGAAAATTTGAGAAAGCTGATCAAATTTGTCATGGTAGCATAATTAACTTAGCTGGTGTGGATTTTAAGATTGATTTGATACCCATTAAGTTGGGGAGCTTTGACGTGATAGTCGGTATGGACTGGCTATCAAAGGAGAAGGCAGAAGTTGTTTGTGGAGAGAAGATTATTCGTATACCTCGGAAAGACGGTGTACCGTTGATAGTTTACGGAGAGATATGTAGCCCAAAGCTGAACCTTATTAGCTGCATGAAGGCACAAAAGGTCATGAAAAAGGGGCGTTTTGCTATCTTGGCACATGTGAAGAGATTGGAAACTGAGGAGAAGAGTGTGAGGGATGTGCCGATTGTAGGCGAATTTCCCGAAGTTTTTCCAGAAGAATTACCGGGATTACCACCGCCGCGATCAGTAGAGTTTCAGATCGATCTAGTGCCAGGAGCTACACCTGTAGCTTGCGCACCTTATCGACTTGCACTTTCTGAACTACTAGAGTTACAGAGTCAACTACAGGAATTGCTAGACCGTGGATTTATCCAACCAAGTTCTTCGCCTTGGGGAGCTCCCGTTTTGTTCGTGAAGAAGAAGGGAGGATCTTTCCTTATGTGTATTGATTACTGCGAACTCAACAAGTTGACAATTAAGAACCGGTATCCCCTTCCCAGGATTGACGATCTATTCGATCAACTACAAGGATCAAGCGTTTACTCCAAGATTGATTTGCGATCAGGTTATCACCAGTTGAGGGTGAAGTAGGGCGATGTCCCTAAGACTGCATTTCGAACTCGTTGGTCATTATGAGTTTTTTGTGATGCCATTCAGTTTAACTAACACACCTGCCGTGTTTATGGATCTTATGAACCGCGTGTGCAAGCCGTATTTAGACAAATTCGTCATCGTATTCATAGACGATGTCTTAATCTATTCCAAAAGCGAAGAAGAACACGAACAACATCTTCGACTCGTGCTTGAAGTCTTGAGATAGGAACAACTCTATGCCAAATTCTCCAAGTGTGAATTTTGGTTGAAGGAAGTTCAATTTCTTGGTCATATTGTGAGCGACCAGGGTATCAAAGTCGATCCCGCGAAAATCGAAGCTATTAGCAAGTGGGAAACCCTCACTACTCCTACTCATATTCGTCAATTTTTAGGCCTCGCCGGTTATTATCGTAGATTCATTGAAGGTTTCTCTTTGATTGCGCGTCCTTTAACCACGTTAACTCACAAAGGGAAGAAATTCGTTTGGGCGGCCGAACAAGAGTTGGCATTCCAAACCCTGAAGCAGAAGTTAACCACCCCACCTATCTTATCCCTTCCTGAAGGCAATGATGATTTTGTTATATATTGCGACGCCTCGAAACATGGTTTTGGGTGCGTATTGATGCAACGAAAGAAGGTTATTGCTTACGCCTCCTGAAAACTGAAGATTCACGAACGAAACTACACGACATACGATCTCGAACTTGGTGCCGTTGTCTTTGCACTCAAATTGTAGACACACTATCTTTACAGACCCAAAAGCACCATCTTCACCGACCACAAAACCCTCCAACACCTTTTCGATCAGAAGCAACTGAATATGAGACAACGACAGTGGATCGAAACACTGAACGGTTACGAATGTGAACTTCGTTACCATTCTGGCAAGGCAAACGTAGTAGCCGATGCCTTGAGCCGAAAGGAAAGAATGGTACCTCTTCGTGTCCGAGCCTTGAACATCACCATCCATGCAAATCTCAATAGCCAAATCCGTGTAGCTCAAGATGAGGCTCTCAAGGATGAGAATATTTCACATGAACGCTTGAACATTCTCGTCTCTCGATTCGAGGACAAGGAGACCGGACTCCGATATTTCGTCAGAAGAATTTGGGTGCCTAGTTATGGGGATTTACGAAGCCTTATTCTAGACGAACCCCATAAGTCACAGTATTCGATTCATTCAGGAGCTGGTAAGATGTACCACGATCTCAAGGAACAGTATTGGTGGCCGAACCTAAAAAAAGATGTTGCTACTTATGTTGGAAAGTGTTTAACTTGTTCCAAGGTCAAAGCCGAACATCAAAGGCCATCCGGGTTACTTCAGCAACCCGAAATCCCGCAATAGAAGTGGGAAAGAATAACGATGGACTTCATCACAAAACTACCAAAGACGGTAGGCGGTTATGATACCATCTGGGTTATTATTGACCTTCTTACCAAATCTGCTCACTTCCTAGCCATGAAGGAAACCGATACAATGGACAAACTTGCACAACTGTACATAAAGGAAATTGTATCTCGTCACGGCGTACCCTTATCGATTATTTCTGACCGAGATGCCCGTTTTGCTTCTAGATTTTTGTGTTCCTTGTAAGAAGCCTTGGGAACCCGTCTAGACATGAGCACCGCATATCACCCACAAATCGATGGAAAAAGCGAACACACGATTCAAACTTTGGAGGACATGTTACGAGCTTGTGTTATTGACTTCGGAAAAGCTTGAAAAAAGCATTTGCCTCTAGCCGAATTCTCTTATAACAATAGTTATCACTCGAGCATTAATGCCGCACCTTTCGAAGCTTTATATGGCTGCAAATGTCGTTCTCCTATTTGTTGGGCCGAAGTAGGTGAAAAGTAAATCACCGGACCCGAACTCATCCATGAAACCACCGAGAAGTTTGTTCAAATTCAAGCAAGGCTCAAGACGGCCCGTGATCGTCAAAAGAGCTATGCCAACATTAGATGTAAAGATCTTGAATTCCAAATGGGTAACCGCGTAATGTTGAAAGTCGCACCTTGGAAAGGTGTAATCCTTTTTGGGAAGCGTGGGAAGCTAAATCCGCTAAATATTGGTCCTTTTGAAATCTTGTAGCGTATTGGACCCCTTGCTTATCGTTTAGATCTTCCGACTCAATTAAGTGCCGTTCATCCCACTTTCCACATATCGAATATGAAGAAGTGTCTTTCCGAACCAGAACTTGTCATAGCACTCGAGGAGCTTACGATCGATGACAAACTCCACTTCGTGGAAGAACCTATTGAGGTCATGGACCATGAGGTCAAGACTTTGAAGCACAACAAGATTCCAATCGTCCGAGTCCGTTGGAATGCTAAACGAGGACCCAAGTTCACTTGGGAACGAGAGGATCAGATGATGCAGAAATATCCTCACCTTTTCCCGACTCAACCGTCTACCTCAGCTTAAAATTTCGGGACAAAATTTTCTTTAACAGGTGAATAATGTAACGACCCAACTTTTTCGACTTATAATTATATTTATTACTTTCACGAAACTGCGTATTTATGCGTACTGAGCTATATTATGTTCGGGGATACTTATTCATGATTAATTACTTTCGTTAATATCTTACAACGTGTTATTAAGTGCGTAATTACTTAACTTGATCCTCGAATGCTTTTATGACCGTTAGTGTCACTTGTCATTTAAAACGAGCTATGTACTTTGTACACGTTAACTTTTGTCATAATTGGAATATTATGACTACGTAATACTAATTGTTATTTTCTAATGACAATTACTTAGCTTATTGGTTGCTTAATATGCTTAGTGTTTTACTAATGCGCACTAGTTAGTCTTAATGGACTTAGGCCCACCCTACTCTAATTAATGGACCATTAAATTAGCCCAACTTTAATGGATTTATGATCCATTAAGATGTAAAACAAAAACCCCTTAAGTTAAGCCAACATACTAGCATTTTTGTGTGCCACTACTACACATGTTGCATGGGATCCCAACATACAAGCACCACCTTTGTACCACCACCATGCAAAAAGCAAAAGTTGTCCCCCTTGTCCCCCCTTGGCCGTCAGTTTTGGAGACACCCACCACCACACTATAAATTCAAGCTTGATTTCTCCATTTCACACTTCATTTCATTCTCATTTCACACACACTTGATCTTTAATTCTCTCTCTAGTCTTTCTCACACTAAAATTGTAAGTTCTTGAATTTTCTTCTTCTTCTCTTTTTCTTCTTAACCACGACATCATCATCATCATCATCAAAGGATCAACCTTTCTAGCTTTTTGATCTTGTTACATTTTGTAGATTCAAACTTTGATTTGAAATCTTCAAGAACATGAAAGATTCAAGCTTTTTAGCTTTGAATCTTCATTATTTTGTTGGATCTAAGTTTTAAGGCTTAAGATCACTTTATTTCGTTAAAAGATCAAAATTTGTGTTTATGATCTTCATGTAACTTGTAGATCTAGCTTTTTTGCTTTAAGGATCTTCAAGAACATTAAAGATCCAAGCTTTCTAGCTTAGGGTTTCATTATTTTGTTTAGATCTAAGCTTTTTTTAGTTTATGATCTCATTACTTTTACTAGATCTTAGCTTTCTAGCTTATGGTCTCATTAATCTTGTAAAGATCCAAGCTTTCTAGCTTAGGGTTTCTTAACACTTGAGATCTAAGTTATTATTGTAGATCTCACTTACTTGGAACCTTTTTATAATTTTTATGGTGATAAAAATCAAGTCTTCATCATCTCATATGATGAAGATGCATAAACTTGTATCAAAAGGGCAAAGGTTGAAGCTTTATTGTGTTTATACAATAAAGAGACAACCATGATGTTCAAAACTTGTAGAAAGTTAGCTTTTACTTTTAGTTGTGTGTTAATGGTTAAAACTTGGTTATAATGATTTTAAAACATCAAATAGTTGTACACTTGAGGCTTATACGCATCAAGGATGAGAACCGTGATAAGCATCAAGCACCAAGAAACCTACCGGAGCACTTGTTTCTGTTTTTCAGGGTCTGATCAGACTCCTGAGGCTTCTGGAAAGTTGATTTTCAGATAGTTCGGTTTGAGTAGATGACTTTCCATTTAAGACTCACCTAAATCCGATGTTCGGTTTGGGATTTATTGCCTTCTGAAAATCACTAGGCCTTCGTGATGACGTGCTGAAATTTCTGACCTACTCGCGCTTGAACCGTCTCCATGGTCAAAAGACATCGAGTTAGGATCTGAAAATTAGATAGCGGTAAGAGGACTCACAAACGGAGCCATGGACACTAACCGCGTATCATTTCAGTTTGTATAGAGGTCGTAGCAGCTGTTCGAAGTCAGCCCTTTGTTTCGATCTCTATTCTTGTTGAAAACCTTATTTTATCTTTTACGTATGATGATGATAACGATGATGATAATGATGATGCTTAAGACTTAACTTACGTACTTTTAAACCTTTTGGGACGATTTACTGACTTAGCAACCATTGACTTAGGTTGAGGACCTTTTGGATCGACCAACTTACTTGTTTGGACCGACTTACTACTTGCTTACGTTTTCTTATCAATTTTACTTCACATTCACTGTGAGTTATAACTCCCTTTTTACTTTAAATATTTTTGGGACTAAGAATACATGTGTTTTTTATGTTTTACATACTAGACACGAGTACTTAAACTCTATATATGTGTGGGTGATATAACGACACAAATTTTCCCCTTAGCTCGGTAACGTTTAACTATTGGTTTATGAACCGGTAGACGCGAATCTTAGATATGGATCCATAGGGTTTGACATCCCCACTCGGGCTAGTCGCGCTAGCATTTAATGGGTTTTTAATACTTCGTCTGTTTTAACGCACTCGCCAAGTGTACTTTTAGGGGGTGATATATTATTTTACGTTAAGTTAGTTACCAAGTGCCCACGGTTAAGCATATACTTTTTCATACTATTTTGAATACGAAATCTCGTGGTCTACATTACATTATTGTTTACAACAAAACTATAGCTCACCAACATTCGTGTTGACGTTTTAAGCATGTTATTTCTCAGGTGCTTAGATGAAATTGCTTCCGCTGTTATAGACTCGTTGTGTTAGACTTCTGCTGCCTTGTTAGAGATGTCTCAAGCATGGACTTTTTTTTTGCATTCACTACTTATGTTATTTTATAACCATGGTTTTGTAATGACCTTAGTGTCACGTACTTTTGTTAATGCTTTCTATTCGTAGAAGCATGTTGCCTTTGTAAAACATTTGACGTTGGTAAAAACGTTACCTTTTTATAAATGCAAAACTTGTTTTAAAACAGCATATAGTATTACACCGTGTAATGGACCTGTTGTTGATGATCCGTACACACTGATTTTGTACTGGGCATCACAAGAAATAGTATGCCAAGTCACTTGATGTCTTTCAAAACGTCAACAATCAACACTTCAATCTTCAAATTCATCCTCAAAAACATTAAACATTCAAGCCTATACTACCCTTTTCACCTCTCTACAATTAAATACTCATTAAAAACACAAAAGTGCATTCTAGAAAGGCTTAAGATCAACAATATCCATAAAAGCATCATATATTTAGATCAAATCAAGCATAAGTCAAGTTCTTTTTAGTGCAAACCTTCCTAGGAGCATTTTCAAACCTCGGCAATCAAACTTCACCTCCTCCATCTAATTCTTCTCAACAATCGATCAAGAATTGCCCACAAGCTTCACTTTGGTGTATAGAGCGCCAGTTTTTATGAGTCACTCAAGAAAAGGGTTTAGCCTTAGGGAAAACAAGGCTTTTAGAAAAAGCTTTTTTCTTTTAAGAACGGGAAAACAAGTCAAGTTATTACACAAGACGAGTTTTCTAGAATTTTATGGTGTTAAAGCTTTGTGCATCCGAAGCCATCCTGGTTTTGGGACAACCGCACGGATAGCTATTGTCCCGGTATATCACAAAAGTGAACTACCTCCCGGTATTGAAGGCGATGGAACAATAACTATCTTGGGCTCATAAAGGCGATGTGCATACAAGCCATCCCGGTGGTAGGACGACCGCACGGGTAATTTCTCCCCCCATAGACAAACTATTCGGTATCAATAGCGATGGGAAAGCAACTACCTTAGGTGTGAGTTTTTCGGGAGGGTCTATGGCAAAACGATACTTGAAAGACTTTACTTTCAAGCTTTGGTCTATTTGATTCTTGATTCTAACTTGGAAGACTTTACTTCCAAGCATTGGAAGACTTTACTTCCAATGATGGGAGGACTCGATTCTCCCGGAAGTGCCAAAGCTCGAAGCTTTTGAAAACACTTAGCTACTTTCCACATAACAAGCTTTTATGCTTATGTTGAGAAAAGGTAAGAAGTAGGAACTACCTTTTCATTAATTGATAGAACATTGTGCCATAGCTTTTGGCTATTACGTGTGTTGTCTAAGCAACACTAGCACGAAGCCATTGCTCCTAAAGAGGATTGCACTTTGTAAAGCTCGGTGGCTCCTCTTCCCACGGTATGATACATCGGTGTGAAACTTCGTGAAATGATGAATCAACCAATGTCAATATGAAATGATGTGGATTATGAAGTCTCCCACACCAAGTAAAACGACATTCGGAAGATTTGACTTCCTTAAATGATGGACTCGACCCATCGAGAGTGTTAACTTGTATCATTTAACCGCTCGGTTTTGTTACACAACATGGAAGACCTTTACTTCCTTAATTAAAACCAGAAGACTTTACTTCCTCAAAAAGGGTAGAGTTGATTCACCCTAAAAGGTAAGTTATGGCTTTATTTGACTAAAATTTTTCACTTAATTCAACAATTTACTTAAGAAAATTTTAAAATTTTGTGATAATTTTATAAAAATAAGTCCACGAGAATTTATCTCCCCCCCACACTTGAGATCATGTAATGCCATCATTATATGAATCGAAATAAGAGTATAAATTCGAGAGGACAAAATGAAAATGGAGGAGAAATAGAGATACCTGAGAACAAAGGCCATTTTCACAAGTGATTATCAAATTGCATGAAGTTATCTTATCATAACCGCATCACTAACCTTTCCTTTTGCTTTGATTTTGATTAATGAGTCTTTGTCTTGACTCGTCCCCGTCTTCTTAACATTCCTTATCGGGGTGGTTCTCCCCCACACTTTATCGAACGGCATGTGAAATCGGTGGAAAAGTTCCACAAATCAAGAGAGTGAGCCACTCATTAACCCCTCGGGTGGTGTATATGAAATCTAAGAGAATCTTCTTTATTAGAATGAAGAATATTAAACCAACCCAAGTGTCAACAATTGACTCTCTTCCAAACACGGTTTTGAACACGAGGTTTGCTTTCTTAATCGGCTCACACCAAAATGGATCATCAACCTCGGGTTGCAAAACCTCCTTAAAATCCTCAATGCCATACCCGAGAGGATTGTTATACACTCTGAAAGTTTTAGGTATGATACTCTCAACGTCATCTCCTTCATCATCATCTTCAATATCATCATCACTATCATACTTGCCATCATCAAGTGGATTATCATGAATTGTAAAAACGTTGGGTGTTGGCAAAGTTTCACTCACTTCATCATCTTCCTCATCACTCTCACTAACTTCTTCATCATACTCCTTACCATCATATTCACCTTCATAATTATCCTTATCATCATCTTCAATCTTCTCTTCATCATTGGTTATCAAAGATTCGGGTACTTGTGCTATCTCCACTACTTCGGTCTTGGCATAAAAGCTTACATCATCATCATAGAAGACCCAATTTCTTGACCAAGAAGTAGAGACTACGGGTGAGGTGGGTGGTGAAATGGTAGTGGATACAAAATCTTCAACTAAAGGGAGCATGGAACTCACAGTTTTCTCTAAGCTTTGAAATGAAGCTTGTTGAATTTCTAACATTTCCCTCAAATCTCTTCTCTCTTGAATTAGAGCCTCCATATGGTTAAAGTGGGTTCTCACAACGTTTGTGAATAACTCTAGTAGATTCGGATCGATCTCTTCTTGTTGTTGATTTTGAAATTGAAATTTAGGAGAATCCCATGTCAAGTTAACCCCCTCATAAAATAGTCTATTGGTTGACCAAAAGAGTCAAAATTAGAAATGGGACCATTATCACAAAGTTGATCCGTAGGGGAAAAATCATTCTGAGAATTGTAATTATAATCCCCGTTTGGATAACTCCCATCATAAGTATCACAATAACCATTCGGCCTAAAATTAGATTGCCATTGATTCATGTAACCGTTGTCATTCATACACCTATTATCATGATTAGCCATGTAACCATCATTCACATACCCATAATCATCATTCATACCCATATAATCTTTATTGTTCATTCCCATATACCCCTTGTAATCATTCATTCCCAAATAACCGTTATCTAAACCTATGTGACTTGAGTCTCCCATCAATTGGAGATCATCATTCATGGTTCTTGACATCAAGTAGTCATACAAATCATCATACTCCGCCATATAGCTTAATCACACCACAAACAAGCAAGTGTTTTTCGAATACAAGCAAATATAAACAAAAAGTAACTTTTTCCAAAAATGAAATTCTTACAAAAGGATCGAACAACTACTAGCAAATATTTCAACATCCAATTAAAAACCGCTCCCCGGCAGCGGCGCCAAAAAGTTGGTGTGGTCGTTTCGTGTTCAACTTATAATAATATAAAAACAATGATAAAACACGTAACAAATTAACACAAACACCCGGGCAACAATAACCTGATCATTATATTTATAGCAACTAGCAAGTATTCAGTCAATGTTCATTCCACAGGGAGCAAATTACATGAATCTCAAAACATTAGTAATTATCCTAAGTTGATTGGAGGTTTTAAGAAAGATTTGATTGTTGATTAAACTAATATTAAACTAAAAGAGAGATTAACAAATAAGAGAGAAACGTGTCAACTTAATTGTTCAATCTTTTGCCATGGATTACCCAATTTATTCATTACACAACAATGTTCAAACATATCGTTTCAATTACATTCGTCAACTTCCATAAAACCTCAACCAAATCAAATTTGTTAACTCCTGTAGACTCATTTCAAAAGATCAAACTATGTTATGAGTGAAATCATTGAAACATCAGTTTTGGATCAAAATCCCTTAAAATATTTTAGTTATCAAAATCCCTTATGATAATCAAACACTGCCATGTTGAATAAAAGCCAATTGAAAAACCAATCCAAACCAAGAACCCAATCCCTTGAAATCCCCAATTTGTTTGTCTAGATCACCAAAGGTGTTGAAGTACAAATTGCTTCACAAATCAATCCCTAAGAAAAGCTAGGCAACTTATATAATCAAAGTAAAGCTTTCAACAATAATCATTAACTCATTCAAACACCCAAATCATAGATTAGGGCAAAATCCAAGCATCAAGTTTACAAATCAAGTGAACACAAGCAATCTAATTTATAATTATTGCACAAACAAGAAATAAATCAAAGAAATAATAATCATTCATTATTACAACTAAAATGGAGAAAAGCTACTACCAAAATTGGAGAATGGATGATGGAAATGGAGCTTCATTCTTCATAGATTTTGAGTTGGGACCTTGAAATTAACCTTCATCTTGATGAAATCATGATTGAACCCCTTTTAGGGCTCCAAAACGGCCTAAGGGTGTAGATCCCTCAACTAAAAATCCCTAAAATCGTTTAAATAGTCGAGCTGAGTGATAATGCTAAAAACGAACATATATTTCATAGCATTATCCTTCAAGAAAGACAAGCTTTTAGTTGCAATTGTTCTATTTAAAGGTGATATTCGTTTAAATAATAAAAGGTGAAGACAAAAGACAGATTCGATGAATTGAAGATGCAAACGACCAAAAAGCTAAAAAGTACAAAGTACAATCAAAATGGTTCAAATTATTGATGAGAAACGTCTAAAAATTACAAGAGTACGAGCAGCAAAAAGCAAAGTACAAGATATTAAATAGTACGAAAGGACGTTCGAAAATCCGGAACCGGGACATGAACCAACTATCAACGCGCGACGCAACGGAGCTAAAATTACAAATCAACTATGCACATAAATATAATATAATATATATATAATTATATATATATTATATATATTAAATAAATATGTCGACAAGCTATGAGCCAGAAAGTATGTGACCAGGAAATGACGGCCATGCGATCGCATAGCCAGAAGGCACAAAACTCATGCGACCGCATGAGTTACTGTAGCAGGCCACATTTTTTAAATACAACGAATTCTGGCCGAATTTTTACTCATAATTTTTAAATCTCTCTTACTCTCAAATATATTTATATTTTAATTTTAATTATAATTTTAATATTAAAGTTTAATAATAAGGTTATAGTGGCGAATGTTGTAAGTGTGTAAGTCGAAATTCTGTCCGTGTAACGCTACGCTATTATTAATCATTGTAAGTTATGTTCAATATTTTTAAATTAATGTCTCGTAGCTAAGTTATTATTATACTTATTTAAACCGAAGTAATCGTGATGTTGGGCTAAATATTAAAGACGGTGTTATTGGACTTTGTACCATAATTGTGGTTTGGACAAAAGAACGACACTTGTGGAAATTAGACTATGAGCTATTAATGGGCTTTATACTAACTAAACGATACTTCGTTAATTTAATATAAAGGTTACAATTTGACGTATCTATATATAACCACATATGCTTAATCGGGTACGGTGGGCGGGATATCTATAAATACCAATAAGTATTCATTTGACCGGACACGGGGATGGATTAATAATCAATAGAGTTGTTGAAACAGGGGTGAATTACATACAAGGGTAATTGGTGTAATTGTTAGCAAAGTAATAAAACCTTGGTTTACACGTAGTCGATAACCTGGTGTATTCATTAAACAAAGTATTAAGACCTTGTTACAGTTCGAATCCCCAATTAGTTGGAATATTTGACTTCGGGTATAAGGATAATTTGACGAAGACTCTCGCACTTTATATTTATGACTGTTGGACTATTATGGACAAAACCATATGGACATATCGAATAATCCAGGACAAAGGACAATTAACCCATGGTAATAAATTAAAATCAACACGCCAAACATCATGATTACGGAAGTTTGAATAAGCATAATTCCTTTATTTTATATCTCGTCACACTTTTATTTACTGTCATTTTATTTATTGCACTTTTAATTATCGTACTTTTTAATTATCGCAATTTTATTTATCGCACTTTAATCGCACCTTAATTATTGTCATTTACTTTACGCTTTAAATTAAGTTATATTTATTTTTAATATTTTACATTAGGTTTTAACTGCGACTTAAGACATAAAATCGACAAACCGGTCATTAAACGGTAAAAACCCCCTTTTATAATAATAATAATACTATATATATATATATATATATATTAATATATATATATATATATATATATATATATATATATATATATATATATATATATATATATATATATATATATATATATATATATATATATATATTTATACAAATATAGTTTTAAAAAAATATAGCGTTAAACTTGGCTAGCTCCCTGTGGAACGAACCAGACTTACTAAAAACTACACTACTGTACGATTAGGTACATTGCCTATAAGTGTTGTAGCAAGGTTTAGGTATATCCACTCTATAAATAAATAAATAAATAACTTGTGTAAAATTATATCGTATTTAATAGTATTTTGCAATAAAAATATAACTATTTCGTATACACCTCTGCACACATCAAGTATTTTTGGCGCCGCTGCCGGGGACCCTAAACGCCGAAAGCGCAACGCTATAAAAAAAGATTTTTATTAAGTCGTAATCTATTTTTGTAAAAATATACGTTTTAAATATTAAAAATACAAAAACAAGAAAAAGAAAAATATATCTATATTTTTAAGTTTAGTTAAATTAAAAAGTTTATTTTTTTTATTGTGAAAAGTTATAATAACTAATAAGTTATATTTATATTTTATATATATTAAAAATAGAAAAAAATATAAATATAAAAAGTATACGGGCCATACTGTAGCAGCCCACAACTTCTGGCCCGATTTCCTAATTCATGCGACTGCATGAAAATTTAACTAGCACTCCATGCGATCGCATGGAGTGATTTGACTGGCCTGATCCTAGTACGTACGAATTAGGGTTACGTATAATTATCATTATTATTAATTAATTAGTTAATTAGGGTTAGTTTATTTTAATATCTAGTTTAGTTTTAAATTAATTTGTATTTTTAAGTTTTATTTAGTTTTATTAATTATATAAAAATCAATACTTTTAAAAAATAATAATATAAAAATAATATTTTTATAAAAATTGTATTTTTATAACCTTAAGTTTTATTTTTAAATTTTGTATCTTTTTAATCGTTTATTCGTAATATTTATTTTTATCGCTCGTAATTAGTTTTTAATTTAGTATTTTGCCATAGTTATTTTTATTTCTAGACTCTTAGGCTTTGCCGTAAAATCACTTAAGTGCTTTTTCTTTAGATTAAAATTTAGACGCTTTAGAATTTTACGACGTCGCTCATCGCTTTAATATTTAAATAGACTTTAGTACCTTTTTAAGTTATTACCGTTTTGGATATAGAATTCCTTTTAAGCTTTAATACCTTTAGACGTAAGTTTTAATATTTAGTTTTTAGACTTTTAAGTTTCGAAGCTGCATTTTATTATTTTTCGACGCTTATTTTTCGACCTTTTATTTTTCGACGCGCTCTTTTTTCTTTCTTATTTCTCTACGCTCTAGTTTTTAGGACATAGAATTTTCTATTTCTTCTCTAAAATTTCAAAATGAAAAATTATTTTAAGCGGTTAAATTGATAGACATCCAAAATTTTCTGGTTCGTAGTAATAGTTGGATTTGTTAGTGGCGAGTTGTGGGCTTTCGATTTAAAGGGTCCTGGCTACCTGCTGCATCTATTGGCTATTCGAAACATGGGCAAAATCAGAAAAATCTATTAATTTGATAACTTATATAATTTTTATCTTTTATAACTAATAGGATATTCAGTGAATGCACCGAGCAAAACGTTCATCACCTTTCATACGTTCACCACCTGTAACTCGATCAAGACATCTAGCCAATATTGTCGCCGTTGATTTTTCTTTAGAATCGTCATCCAGTCAACCAAGTACTCCAATTCAAATTTCCGATAATCCATTTTTTGAACCCAACCTCACAATTGAGAATCCGGAGGATATTCAGGGATAATTCAGAGATCTTGAACCACTAATCATTCCTCCTGAACCACAAATCACTCATCCAGAGATTGTCGAGGAAGAAACCATTAAATCAGAATCCTCTAGTGATTCAGATTCAACAAATTCTATCATGGAAAATCTGGAACTTCTAAGTATGGAAGACCGAATGAGAGCTAAACGCACTGGCCAAGGTCATGCAATTACTCAACTAGACATTAATGCGCCAGATTATGAAATCAAAGGACAAATCCTACACATGGTAACTATTCAATGCCAATTTAGTGGTGCGCTGAAGGAAGATCCAAAGGAATATCTTCGAACCTTTAATAGGATTTGTACTCTATTTAAAATCCGAGAAGTGGAGGATGAACAGATATATCTCATGTTATTTCCCTGGACTTTAAAGGGAGAAGCCAAAGATTGGTTAGAATCGTTACCTGAAGGGGCGATTGATACATGGGATGTTTTAGTTGAAAAATTTCTTAAACAATTCTTTCCGGCATCTAAAGCCATAAGACTTCAAGGAGAAATTGTTACGTTCACACAAAAGCCAAATGAAACTCTATATGAAGCGTGGACAAGATTTGGAAAGTTATTGAGAGGATGTCCGCAACATAGTTTAGACACTTATCAAATAGTACAAATATTCTACCAAGGATGCGACATCACTACACGAAAAGACATCGATATAGCAGCTGGTGGTTCCATTATGAAAAAAACCACAACTGAAGCTTACAAAATTATTGATAACACTGCTTCCCACTCACATGAGTGGCACCAAGAAAAAGATATCGTTAGATCATCTAAAGCGGCTAGAGCCGATTCTAGCCATGACTTTGATTCCATTTCCGCAAAGATAGATACTGTCGAGAGACAAATGGAAAAGATGACTAAAGATATTCACTTAATACGAATTAGTTGTGAGCAGTGTGGAGGACCACATTTGACAAAAGATTGTCTCAGTATTGAACAAACAATGGAACAAAGAGAGAATGTTTCATACATTAACCAAAGGCCTGAAAATAATTATCAGAATAATTATCAACCGCCAAGACCAATCTACAATCAAAATCAGAATTATAACTGAAATGTTCCATACAACAACCAACAAGGTCCTAGCAATCAACAAGTATCTAATAATACTTGCAATCAGCAAAGACCTATTTTTCAAAATAAACCACCACAAACCGATGATAAAAAGCCAAATTTAGAAGATATGATGTCGAAGCTAGTTGAATCTTAAACTCAATTTTTCACATCTCAGAAATAAACCAATGAACAAAATGCTCAAGCATTTAGAAATCAACAAGCTTCAATCCAAAATCTGGAACAAGAAGTAAGCAACCTAGCAAGGCTGATAGGTGAAAGAAAACCGGGAAGTCTACCTAGTGATACAAATGCTAACCCCCGGAATGAAACAGCTAAAGCCATTACCACGAGAAGTGGTATTACTCTTAAACCACCTAAAATACCTGTAATTTCTGATGACGCTATTCCTACTCCACAGGCACCACAGCCTGAGCAAGATAAGAAAACAGAACCGGTAGTTGAAAAAGTTAATGAAGATAACACAGTTAAAGCTAAACCTTATGTTAAACCATACCAACCACCACTTCCTTACCCGAGTAAAATGAGAAAAGAAAGACTTGAAGCCGAGCAATCCAAATTCTTGGATATGTTTAAACAAATAAATGTAAATCTTCCTTTCATTGATGTGATATCATGATTGCCTAGATATGCTAAATTTCTGAAAGATCTAATCACAAATTGAAAGAAAATGGAAGAACTCTCGGCTGTTACTATGAATGCTAATTATTATGCAGTACTGTTGAATAAGATACCAGAAAAACTCTCAGATCCAGGAAGTTTCACAATTCCATGTTTTCTGAGTAGTCTTAGTTCAATAGAAGCATTGGCAGACTTAGGTGCTAGTATAAATTTAATGCCGTATTCACTATACGCTAAACTAGACCTTGGAGAATTGTAACCAACAAGAATAAGCATACAACTAGCCGATCGATCAGTAAAATATCCTAGAGGGATAATGAAAAACATGCTAGTTAAAGTTGGTACTTCAGTATTTCCAGTAGATTTTGTTATTCTGGACATGGAAGAAGATTCTCGAGTTCCTCTCATATTAGGAAGACCATTCTTAAACACGGCTAAAGTAATAATAGACGTGTTCGGTAAGAAACTGACCCTAAGTATAGAGGACGAGAGTGTTACCTTTTCTGTTGATAGAGTCATGCAACAACCGCAATCTACAGATGATACATGTTATTATATTCAAACTATAGATTCAAATGCAGAATTGTTAGAAGAATTTTCAGAATTACAAGGAACATGAGAATGTTCTTTAGGAGAAGGAACTGAACCAATTGATGAAGCTGAAATGTTAGCCGCACTCATGGCTAATGGATATAACCATGGTTTTGTAATGACCTTAGTGTCACGTACTTTTGTTAATGCTTTCTATTCGTAGAAGCATGTTGCCTTTGTAAAACATTTGACGTTGGTAAAAACGTTACCTTTTTATAAATGCAAAACTTGTTTTAAAACAGCATATAGTATTACACCGTGTAATGGACCTGTTGTTGATGATCCGTACACACTGATTTTGTACTGGGCATCACAAGAAATAGTATGCCAAGTCACTTGATGTCTTTCAAAACGTCAACAATCAACACTTCAATCTTCAAATTCATCCTCAAAAACATTAAACATTCAAGCCTATACTACCCTTTTCACCTCTCTACAATTAAATACTCATTAAAAACACAAAAGTGCATTCTAGAAAGGCTTAAGATCAACAATATCCATAAAAGCATCATATATTTAGATCAAATCAAGCATAAGTCAAGTTCTTTTTAGTGCAAACCTTCCTAGGAGCATTTTCAAACCTCGGCAATCAAACTTCACCTCCTCCATCTAATTCTTCTCAACAATCGATCAAGAATTGCCCACAAGCTTCACTTTGGTGTATAGAGCGCCAGTTTTTATGAGTCACTCAAGAAAAGGGTTTAGCCTTAGGGAAAACAAGGCTTTTAGAAAAAGCTTTTTTCTTTTAAGAACGGGAAAACAAGTCAAGTTATTACACAAGACGAGTTTTCTAGAATTTTATGGTGTTAAAGCTTTGTGCATCCGAAGCCATCCTGGTTTTGGGACAACCGCACGGATAGCTATTGTCCCGGTATATCACAAAAGTGAACTACCTCCCGGTATTGAAGGCGATGGAACAATAACTATCTTGGGCTCATAAAGGCGATGTGCATACAAGCCATCCCGGTGGTAGGACGACCGCACGGGTAATTTCTCCCCCCATAGACAAACTATTCGGTATCAATAGCGATGGGAAAGCAACTACCTTAGGTGTGAGTTTTTCGGGAGGGTCTATGGCAAAACGATACTTGAAAGACTTTACTTTCAAGCTTTGGTCTATTTGATTCTTGATTCTAACTTGGAAGACTTTACTTCCAAGCATTGGAAGACTTTACTTCCAATGATGGGAGGACTCGATTCTCCCGGAAGTGCCAAAGCTCGAAGCTTTTGAAAACACTTAGCTACTTTCCACATAACAAGCTTTTATGCTTATGTTGAGAAAAGGTAAGAAGTAGGAACTACCTTTTCATTAATTGATAGAACATTGTGCCATAGCTTTTGGCTATTACGTGTGTTGTCTAAGCAACACTAGCACGAAGCCATTGCTCCTAAAGAGGATTGCACTTTGTAAAGCTCGGTGGCTCCTCTTCCCACGGTATGATACATCGGTGTGAAACTTCGTGAAATGATGAATCAACCAATGTCAATATGAAATGATGTGGATTATGAAGTCTCCCACACCAAGTAAAACGACATTCGGAAGATTTGACTTCCTTAAATGATGGACTCGACCCATCGAGAGTGTTAACTTGTATCATTTAACCGCTCGGTTTTGTTACACAACATGGAAGACCTTTACTTCCTTAATTAAAACCAGAAGACTTTACTTCCTCAAAAAGGGTAGAGTTGATTCACCCTAAAAGGTAAGTTATGGCTTTATTTGACTAAAATTTTTCACTTAATTCAACAATTTACTTAAGAAAATTTTAAAATTTTGTGATAATTTTATAAAAATAAGTCCACGAGAATTTATCTCCCCCCCACACTTGAGATCATGTAATGCCATCATTATATGAATCGAAATAAGAGTATAAATTCGAGAGGACAAAATGAAAATGGAGGAGAAATAGAGATACCTGAGAACAAAGGCCATTTTCACAAGTGATTATCAAATTGCATGAAGTTATCTTATCATAACCGCATCACTAAACTTTCCTTTTGCTTTGATTTTGATTAATGAGTCTTTGTCTTGACTCGTCCCCGTCTTCTTAACATTCCTTATCGGGGTGGTTCTCCCCCACACTTTATCGAACGGCATGTGAAATCGGTGGAAAAGTTCCACAAATCAAGAGAGTGAGCCACTCATTAACCCCTCGGGTGGTGTATATGAAATCTAAGAGAATCTTCTTTATTAGAATGAAGAATATTAAACCAACCCAAGTGTCAACAATTGACTCTCTTCCAAACACGGTTTTGAACACGAGGTTTGCTTTCTTAATCGGCTCACACCAAAATGGATCATCAACCTCGGGTTGCAAAACCTCCTTAAAATCCTCAATGCCATACCCGAGAGGATTGTTATACACTCTGAAAGTTTTAGGTATGATACTCTCAACGTCATCTCCTTCATCATCATCATCTTCAATATCATCATCACTATCATACTTGCCATCATCAAGTGGATTATCATGAATTGTAAAAACGTTGGGTGTTGGCAAAGTTTCACTCACTTCATCATCTTCCTCATCACTCTCACTAACTTCTTCATCATACTCCTTACCATCATATTCACCTTCATAATTATCCTTATCATCATCTTCAATCTTCTCTTCATCATTGGTTATCAAAGATTCGGGTACTTGTGCTATCTCCACTACTTCGGTCTTGGCATAAAAGCTTACATCATCATCATAGAAGACCCAATTTCTTGACCAAGAAGTAGAGACTACGGGTGAGGTGGGTGGTGAAATGGTAGTGGATACAAAATCTTCAACTAAAGGGAGCATGGAACTCACAGTTTTCTCTAAGCTTTGAAATGAAGCTTGTTGAATTTCTAACATTTCCCTCAAATCTCTTCTCTCTTGAATTAGAGCCTCCATATGGTTAAAGTGGGTTCTCACAACGTTTGTGAATAACTCTAGTAGATTCGGATCGATCTCTTCTTGTTGTTGATTTTGAAATTGAAATTTAGGAGAATCCCATGTCAAGTTAACCCCCTCATAAAATAGTCTATTGGTTGACCAAAAGAGTCAAAATTAGAAATGGGACCATTATCACAAAGTTGATCCGTAGGGGAAAAATCATTCTGAGAATTGTAATTATAATCCCCGTTTGGATAACTCCCATCATAAGTATCACAATAACCATTCGGCCTAAAATTAGCTTGCCATTGATTCATGTAACCGTTGTCATTCATACACCTATTATCATGATTAGCCATGTAACCATCATTCACATACCCATAATCATCATTCATACCCATATAATCTTTATTGTTCATTCCCATATACCCCTTGTAATCATTCATTCCCAAATAACCGTTATCTAAACCTATGTGACTTGAGTCTCCCATCAATTGGAGATCATCATTCATGGTTCTTGACATCAAGTAGTCATACAAATCATCATACTCCGCCATATAGCTTAATCACACCACAAACAAGCAAGTGTTTTTCGAATACAAGCAAATATAAACAAAAAGTAACTTTTTCCAAAAATGAAATTCTTACAAAAGGATCGAACAACTACTAGCAAATATTTCAACATCCAATTAAAAACCGCTCCCCGGCAGCGGCGCCAAAAAGTTGGTGTGGTCGTTTCGTGTTCAACTTATAATAATATAAAAACAATGATAAAACACGTAACAAATTAACACAAACACCCGGGCAACAATAACCTGATCATTATATTTATAGCAACTAGAAAGTATTCAGTCAATGTTCATTCCACAGGGAGCAAATTACATGAATCTCAAAACATTAGTAATTATCCTAAGTTGATTGGAGGTTTTAAGAAAGATTTGATTGTTGATTAAACTAATATTAAACTAAAAGAGAGATTAACAAATAAGAGAGAAACGTGTCAACTTAATTGTTCAATCTTTTGCCATGGATTACCCAATTTATTCATTACACAACAATGTTCAAACATATCGTTTCAATTACATTCGTCAACTTCCATAAAACCTCAACCAAATCAAATTTGTTAACTCCTGTAGACTCATTTCAAAAGATCAAACTATGTTATGAGTGAAATCATTGAAACATCAGTTTTGGATCAAAATCCCTTAAAATATTTTAGTTATCAAAATCCCTTATGATAATCAAACACTGCCATGTTGAATAAAAGCCAATTGAAAAACCAATCCAAACCAAGAACCCAATCCCTTGAAATCCCCAATTTGTTTGTCTAGATCACCAAAGGTGTTGAAGTACAAATTGCTTCACAAATCAATCCCTAAGAAAAGCTAGGCAACTTATATAATCAAAGTAAAGCTTTCAACAATAATCATTAACTCATTCAAACACCCAAATCATAGATTAGGGCAAAATCCAAGCATCAAGTTTACAAATCAAGTGAACACAAGCAATCTAATTTATAATTATTGCACAAACAAGAAATAAATCAAAGAAATAATAATCATTCATTATTACAACTAAAATGGAGAAAAGCTACTACCAAAATTGGAGAATGGATGATGGAAATGGAGCTTCATTCTTCATAGATTTTGAGTTGGGACCTTGAAATTAGCCTTCATCTTGATGAAATCATGATTGAACCCCTTTTAGGGCTCCAAAACGGCCTAAGGGTGTAGATCCCTCAACTAAAAATCCCTAAAATCGTTTAAATAGTCGAGCTGAGTGATAATGCTAAAAACGAACATATATTTCATAGCATTATCCTTCAAGAAAGACAAGCTTTTAGTTGCAATTGTTCTATTTAAAGGTGATATTCGTTTAAATAATAAAAGGTGAAGACAAAAGACAGATTCGATGAATTGAAGATGCAAACGACCAAAAAGCTAAAAAGTACAAAGTACAATCAAAATGGTTCAAATTATTGATGAGAAACGTCTAAAAATTACAAGAGTACGAGCCGCAAAAAGCAAAGTACAAGATATTAAATAGTACGAAAGGACGTTCGAAAATCCGGAACCGGGACATGAACCAACTATCAACGCGCGACGCAACGGAGCTAAAATTACAAATCAACTATGCACATAAATATAATATAATATATATATATAATTATATATATATTATATATATTAAATAAATATGTCGAAAAGCTATGAGCCAGAAAGTATGTGACCAGGAAATGACGGCCATGCGATCGCATAGCCAGAAGGCACAAAACTCATGCGACCGCATGAGTTACTGTAGCAGGCCACATTTTTTAAATACAACGAATTCTGGCCGAATTTTTACTCATAATTTTTAAATCTCTCTTACTCTCAAATATATTTATATTTTAATTTTAATTATAATTTTAATATTAAAGTTTAATAATAAGGTTATAGTGGCGAATGTTGTAAGTGTGTAAGTCGAAATTCTGTCCGTGTAACGCTACGCTATTATTAATCATTGTAAGTTATGTTCAATATTTTTAAATTAATGTCTCGTAGCTAAGTTATTATTATACTTATTTAAACCGAAGTAATCGTGATGTTGGGCTAAATATTAAAGACGGTGTTATTGGACTTTGTACCATAATTGTGGTTTGGACAAAAGAACGACACTTGTGGAAATTAGACTATGAGCTATTAATGGGCTTTATACTAACTAAACGATACTTCGTTAATTTAATATAAAGGTTACAATTTGACGTATCTATATATAACCACATATGCTTAATCGGGTACGGTGGGCGGGATATCTATAAATACCAATAAGTATTCATTTGACCGGACACGGGGATGGATTAATAATCAATAGAGTTGTTGAAACAGGGGTGAATTACATACAAGGGTAATTGGTGTAATTGTTAGCAAAGTAATAAAACCTTGGTTTACACGTAGTCGATAACCTGGTGTATTCATTAAACAAAGTATTAAGACCTTGTTACAGTTCGAATCCCCAATTAGTTGGAATATTTGACTTCGGGTATAAGGATAATTTGACGAAGACTCTCGCACTTTATATTTATGACTGTTGGACTATTATGGACAAAACCATATGGACATATCGAATAATCCAGGACAAAGGACAATTAACCCATGGTAATAAATTAAAATCAACACGCCAAACATCATGATTACGGAAGTTTGAATAAGCATAATTCCTTTATTTTATATCTCGTCACACTTTTATTTACTGTCATTTTATTTATTGCACTTTTAATTATCGTACTTTTTAATTATCGCAATTTTATTTATCGCACTTTAATCGCACCTTAATTATTGTCATTTACTTTACGCTTTAAATTAAGTTATATTTATTTTTAATATTTTACATTAGGTTTTAACTGCGACTTAAGACATAAAATCGACAAACCGGTCATTAAACGGTAAAAACCCCCTTTTATAATAATAATAATACTATATATATATATATATATATATTAATATATATATATATATATATATATATATATATATATATATATATATATATATATATATATATATATATATATATATATATATTTATACAAATATAGTTTTAAAAAAATATAGCGTTAAACTTGGCTAGCTCCCTGTGGAACGAACCAGACTTACTAAAAACTACACTACTGTACGATTAGGTACATTGCCTATAAGTGTTGTAGCAAGGTTTAGGTATATCCACTCTATAAATAAATAAATAAATAACTTGTGTAAAATTGTATCGTATTTAATAGTATTTTGCAATAAAAATATAACTATTTCGTATACACCTCTGCACACATCAAGTATTTTTGGCGCCGCTGCCGGGGACCCTAAACGCCGAAAGCGCAACGCTATAAAAAAAGATTTTTATTAAGTCGTAATCTATTTTTGTAAAAATATACGTTTTAAATATTAAAAATACAAAAACAAGAAAAAGAAAAATATATCTATATTTTTAAGTTTAGTTAAATTAAAAAGTTTATTTTTTTTATTGTGAAAAGTTATAATAACTAATAAGTTATATTTATATTTTATATATATTAAAAACAGAAAAAAATATAAATATAAAAAGTATACGGGCCATACTGTAGCAGCCCACAACTTCTGGCCCGATTTCCTAATTCATGCGACTGCATGAAAATTTAACTAGCACTCCATGCGATCGCATGGAGTGATTTGACTGGCCTGATCCTAGTACGTACGAATTAGGGTTACGTATAATTATCATTATTATTAATTAATTAGTTAATTAGGGTTAGTTTATTTTAATATCTAGTTTAGTTTTAAATTAATTTGTATTTTTAAGTTTTATTTAGTTTTATTAATTATATAAAAATCAATACTTTTAAAAAATAATAATATAAAAATAATATTTTTATAAAAATTGTATTTTTATAACCTTAAGTTTTATTTTTAAATTTTGTATCTTTTTAATCGTTTATTCGTAATATTTATTTTTATCGCTCGTAATTAGTTTTTAATTTAGTATTTTGCCATAGTTATTTTTATTTCTAGACTCTTAGGCTTTGCCGTAAAATCCCTTAAGTGCTTTTTCTTTAGATTAAAATTTAGACGCTTTAGAATTTTACGACGTCGCTCATCGCTTTAATATTTAAATAGACTTTAGTACCTTTTTAAGTTATTACCGTTTTGGATATAGAATTCCTTTTAAGCTTTAATACCTTTAGACGTAAGTTTTAATATTTAGTTTTTAGACTTTTAAGTTTCGAAGCTGCATTTTATTATTTTTCGACGCTTATTTTTCGACCTTTTATTTTTCGACGCGCTCTTTTTTCTTTCTTATTTCTCTACGCTCTAGTTTTTAGGACATAGAATTTTCTATTTCTTCTCTAAAATTTCAAAATGAAAAATTATTTTAAGCGGTTAAATTGATAGACATCCAAAATTTTCTGGTTCGTAGTAATAGTTGGATTTGTTAGTGGCGAGTTGTGGGCTTTCGATTTAAAGGGTCCTGGCTACCTGCTGCATCTATTGGCTATTCGAAACATGGGCAAAATCAGAAAAATCTATTAATTTGATAACTTATATAATTTTTATCTTTTATAACTAATAGGATATTCAGTGAATGCACCGAGCAAAACGTTCATCACCTTTCATACGTTCACCACCTGTAACTCGATCAAGACATCTAGCCAATATTGTCGCCGTTGATTTTTCTTTAGAATCGTCATCCAGTCAACCAAGTACTCCAATTCAAATTTCCGATAATCCATTTTTTGAACCCAACCTCACAATTGAGAATCCGGAGGATATTCAGGGATAATTCAGAGATCTTGAACCACTAATCATTCCTCCTGAACCACAAATCACTCATCCAGAGATTGTCGAGGAAGAAACCATTAAATCAGAATCCTCTAGTGATTCAGATTCAACAAATTCTATCATGGAAAATCTGGAACTTCTAAGTATGGAAGACCGAATGAGAGCTAAACGCACTGGCCAAGGTCATGCAATTACTCAACTAGACATTAATGCGCCAGATTATGAAATCAAAGGACAAATCCTACACATGGTAACTATTCAATGCCAATTTAGTGGTGCGCTGAAGGAAGATCCAAAGGAATATCTTCGAACCTTTAATAGGATTTGTACTCTATTTAAAATCCGAGAAGTGGAGGATGAACAGATATATCTCATGTTATTTCCCTGGACTTTAAAGGGAGAAGCCAAAGATTGGTTAGAATCGTTACCTGAAGGGGCGATTGATACATGGGATGTTTTAGTTGAAAAATTTCTTAAACAATTCTTTCCGGCATCTAAAGCCATAAGACTTCAAGGAGAAATTGTTACGTTCACACAAAAGCCAAATGAAACTCTATATGAAGCGTGGACAAGATTTGGAAAGTTATTGAGAGGATGTCCGCAACATAGTTTAGACACTTATCAAATAGTACAAATATTCTACCAAGGATGCGACATCACTACACGAAAAGACATCGATATAGCAGCTGGTGGTTCCATTATGAAAAAAACCACAACTGAAGCTTACAAAATTATTGATAACACTGCTTCCCACTCACATGAGTGGCACCAAGAAAAAGATATCGTTAGATCATCTAAAGCGGCTAGAGCCGATTCTAGCCATGACTTTGATTCCATTTCCGCAAAGATAGATACTGTCGAGAGACAAATGGAAAAGATGACTAAAGATATTCACTTAATACGAATTAGTTGTGAGCAGTGTGGAGGACCACATTTGACAAAAGATTGTCTCAGTATTGAACAAACAATGGAACAAAGAGAGAATGTTTCATACATTAACCAAAGGCCTGAAAATAATTATCAGAATAATTATCAACCGCCAAGACCAATCTACAATCAAAATCAGAATTATAACTGAAATGTTCCATACAACAACCAACAAGGTCCTAGCAATCAACAAGTATCTAATAATACTTGCAATCAGCAAAGACCTATTTTTCAAAATAAACCACCACAAACCGATGATAAAAAGCCAAATTTAGAAGATATGATGTCGAAGCTAGTTGAATCTTAAACTCAATTTTTCACATCTCAGAAATAAACCAATGAACAAAATGCTCAAGCATTTAGAAATCAACAAGCTTCAATCCAAAATCTGGAACAAGAAGTAAGTAACCTAGCAAGGCTGATAGGTGAAAGAAAACCGGGAAGTCTACCTAGCGATACAAATGCTAACCCCCGGAATGAAACAGCTAAAGCCATTACCACGAGAAGTGGTATTACTCTTAAACCACCTAAAATACCTGTAATTTCTGATGACGCTATTCCTACTCCACAGGCACCACAGCCTGAGCAAGATAAGAAAACAGAACCGGTAGTTGAAAAAGTTAATGAAGATAACACAGTTAAAGCTAAACCTTATGTTAAACCATACCAACCACCACTTCCTTACCCGAGTAAAATGAGAAAAGAAAGACTTGAAGCCGAGCAATCCAAATTCTTGGATATGTTTAAACAAATAAATGTAAATCTTCCTTTCATTGATGTGATATCATGATTGCCTAGATATGCTAAATTTCTGAAAGATCTAATCACAAATTGAAAGAAAATGGAAGAACTCTCGGCTGTTACTATGAATGCTAATTATTATGCAGTACTGTTGAATAAGATACCAGAAAAACTCTCAGATCCAGGAAGTTTCACAATTCCATGTTTTCTGAGTAGTCTTAGTTCAATAGAAGCATTGGCAGACTTAGGTGCTAGTATAAATTTAATGCCGTATTCACTATACGCTAAACTAGACCTTGGAGAATTGTAACCAACAAGAATAAGCATACAACTAGCCGATCGATCAGTAAAATATCCTAGAGGGATAATGAAAAACATGCTAGTTAAAGTTGGTACTTCAGTATTTCCAGTAGATTTTGTTATTCTGGACATGGAAGAAGATTCTCGAGTTCCTCTCATATTAGGAAGACCATTCTTAAACACGGCTAAAGTAATAATAGACGTGTTCGGTAAGAAACTGACCCTAAGTATAGAGGACGAGAGTGTTACCTTTTCTGCTGATAGAGTCATGCAACAACCGCAATCTACAGATGATACATGTTATTATATTCAAACTATAGATTCAAATGCAGAATTGTTAGAAGAATTTTCAGAATTACAAGGAACAGGAGAATGTTCTTTAGGAGAAGGAACTGAACCAATTGATGAAGCTGAAATGTTAGCCGCACTCATGGCTAATGGATATGAACCAACAAAACAGAAGAAATTCAAATGTTAAAAGAAGAAGACAAATATAGATACAAATCATCGATAGAAGAACCACCGACATTAGAGTTAAAGCCACTTCCAAACCATTTGAAATACGCTTATTTACATGGTGAATCTGAATTACCTGTAATAATATCGTCTTCTCTTACTGAAAATGAAAAATCTCAACTCATTTCTGTGCTAAAAGCTCATAAACCAGCTATTGCATGGAAGATTCATGACATTAAAGGCATAAGTCCTTCGTATTGCACACATAAAATCCTTATGGAAGAAGGCCATAAAACGTATGTGCAATGCCAAAGAAGACTAAATCCTAATATGCAAGATGTTGTTAAGAAAGAAATTATTAAACTGCTAGATGCAGGTTTAATTTATCCAATCTCTGATAGTCCATGGGTAAGCCCAGTTCAATGCGTACCTAAGAAGGGTGGCATGACTGTCATCACAAATGAAAAAAATGAACTTATTCCTACTAGGACTGTAACAGGATGGCGAGTTTGTATTGATTATAGAAAATTAAATGACGCCACCAGAAAAGATCACTTTCCCTTACCTTTCATTGATCAAATGTTGGAAAGATTAGCCGGGAATAGTTACTATTGTTTTCTTGACGGTTTTTCCGGATATTTTCAAATTTCAATAGCGCCCGAGGACCAAGAGAAAACCACATTCATGTGCCCTTATGGTACTTTTGCTTACAAATGCATGCCATTTGGACTTTGCAACGCCCCTGCAACCTTTCAAAGGTGTATGATGGCGATTTTTCACGACATGATAGAAGAATGCATGGAAGTTTTCATAGATGACTTTTCAGTCTTCGGTGATACTTTTGAATCATGTCTAGTTAATCTTGAACAAATGCTTATTTGATGCGAGCAATCAAATCTAGTACTTAATTGGGAGAAATGCCATTTCATGGTTAGAGAAGGCATCGTTCTTGGTCATAAAATTTCAAAGGAAGGAATTGAAGTGGATAGAGCTAAAGTAGATGTAATTGCTAAACTTCCACATCCCACCAATGTTAGAGGAGTTAGGATTTTTCTAGGGCATGCCGATTTTTACCGACGTTTCATAAAAGATTTTTCTAAAATTGCCACTCCTATGAATAAACTCCTAGAAAAAGATGCTCCATTCATCTTTTCAGATGAATGCATCAAATATTTTAATATTCTTAAAGAAAAACTCACTAATGCACCGATCATGATAACTCCAAATTGGAATTTACCATTTGAACTCATGTGCGATGCAAGTGATTTTGCAATGGGAGCCGTTTTAGGACAAAGGATTGAAAAATGATTTCAACCTATTTATTATGCTAGTAAGACGTTACAAGGAGCACAAACGAATTACAAAACTACTGAAAAAGAACTCCTTGCTATTGTCTTTGCTTTTGACAAATTTCGTTCATATCTCGTTCTAGCTAAAACGGTGGTCTATACCGACCATTCTGCTCTTAGATACCTATTTTCAAAACAAGATGCCAAACCACGATTAATCCGTTAGATCTTACTCTTACAAGAGTTCGATATTGAAATTCGAGACAAAAAGGGAGCAGAAAATCTCGCCGCTGATAATCTTTCTCGTCTTGAAAATCCTGAATTAGAAGTTCTAAATGAATCGGCCATACAAGATAACTTTCCTGATGAATATCTATTGAAGATAGATTATAATGAAATTCCATGGTTTGCAGACTATGCAAACTACTTAGTATGTGGATTCCTTGAAAAAGGGTTGTCGTACCAAAAACGAAAAAAATTCTTTAGTGATATAAAACACTATTTCTAGGAAGATCCACATTTGTTTAAAAGTTCTCCCGATGGAATAATACGCCGATGTGTATTCGGGGATGAAGCCAGTCAAATCTTAAACCATTGTCACACAGGACCAACAGGAGGGCATTATGGGCCTCAACTCACAGCAAGAAAAGTTTACGACGCTGGATTCTATTGGCCTACAATTTTCAAAGACGCACACCTTCTTTGTAAATCCTGTGATGCTTGTCAAAGGGCCGGAAAAATAAGTCAACGTGATGAAATGCCACAAAATGTCATTCAAGTATGTGAAGTATTTGACGTTTGGGGTATTGACTTTATGGTTCCATTTCCAAAATCTCATAATAATCTCTACATTCTCGTTGCTATTGATTATGTATCTAAATGGGCGGAAGCACAAACTCTCCCGACTAACGATGCACGAGTTGTAGTCAACTTTTTAAAACGTCTTTTTCCAAGGTTCGTGTAGTGACCCGAACTTTTCCATGTTTATATATATTAAATGAAATTGTTATTTACTGATCAAGTGTTTCCAACATGTTAAGCAATCAAACTTGTTAAGACTTGATTAATTGAAATAGATTTCATATAGACAATTGACCACCCAAGTTGACCGGTGATTCACGAACGTTAAAACTTGTAAAAACTATATGATGACATATATATGATTATATATATAGTTAACATGATATTATGATAAGTAAGTATCTCATTAGGTATTTTAACAATGAGTTATATCCATAAAATTAAGTTTTTTGAATTAAGAAACTCAAAACAATACATATAACGATTATCATTATAACGTCTTACTAAATACATATGATTCATATTAAGATATTGATACACTATGTTTAATCATGATAAATGATAAGTAAACATATCATTAAGTGTATTAACAATGAACTACATATGTAAAAACAAGACTACTAACTTAATGATTTCGAAACGAGACATATATGTAACGATTATCGTTGTAACAACATTTAACTGTATATATATCATACTAAGATATATTAATATATCATAATATCATGATAATGTAATAATTTAACATCTCTTTAGATATAATAAACAATGGGTTAACAACATTTAACAAGATCGTTAACCTAAAGGTTTCAAAACAACATTTACATCTAACGATTAACGATGACTTAACGACTCAGTTAAAATGTATATACATGTAGTGTTTTATTATGTATTCATACACTTTTGAAAGACTTCAAGACACTTATCAAAATACTTCTACTTAACAAAAATACTTACAATTACATCCTCGTTCAGTTTCATCAACAAATCTACTCGTATGCACCCGTATTCGTACTCGTACAATACACAGCTTTTAGACGTATGTACTATTGGTATATACACTCTAATGATCAGCTCTTAGCAGCCTATGTGAGTCACCTAACACATGTGGGAACCATCATTTGGCAACTAGCATGAAATATCTCATAAAATTATAAAAATATGAGTAATCATTCATGACTTATTTACATGAAAACAAAATTACACATCCTTTATATCTAATCCATATACCAACGACCAAAAACACCTACAAATACTTTCATTCTTCAATTTTCTTCATCTAAGTGATCTCTCTCGAGTTCTATCTTCAAGTTCTAAGTGTTCTTCATAAATTCTATAAGGTCTAGTTTCATAAAATAAAGAATACTTCCAAGTTTGCAAGCTTACTTCCAATCTTGTAAAGTGATCATCCAACCTCAAGAAATCTTTCTTATTTACAATAAGATATCTTTCTAATACAAGGTAATACTCATGTTCAAATTTTGGTTCAATTTCTATAACTATAACAATCTTATTTCGAGTGATGATCTTACTTGAATTTGTTTTCGTGTCATGATTCTGCTTCAAGAACTTTCAAGCCATCCAAGGATCCTTTGAAGCTATATCCATTTATCTCTTTTCCAGTAGGTTTATCCACAAAACTTGAGGTAGTAATGATGTTCTTAACATCATTCGATTCATACATATAAAGCTATCTTATTCGAAGGTTTAAACTTGAAACCACTAGAACATAGTTTAGTTAATTCTAAACTTGTTCGCAAACAAAAGTTAATCCTTCTAACTTGATTTTAAAATCAACTAAACACATGTTCTATATCTATATGATATGCTAACTTAATGATTTAAAACCGGAAAACACGAAAAACACGAAAAACACCGTAAAACCGGATATACGCCGTTGTAGTAACACCGCGGGCTGTTTTGGGTTAGTCAATTAAAAACTATGATAAACTTTGATTTAAAAATTGGTCTTCTGAGAAAATGATTTTTCTTATGAACATGAAACTATATCCAAAAATCATGGTTAAACTCAAAGTGGAAGTATGTTTTCCAAAATGGTCATCTAGACGTCGTTCTTTCGACTGAAATGACTACCTTTATAAAAATGACTTGTAACCTGTAATTCCGACTATAAACCTATAATTTTTCTGTTTAGATTCATAAAATAGAGTTCAATATGAAACCATAGCAATTTGATTCACTCAAAACGGATTTAAAACGAAGAAGTTATGGGTAAAACAAGATTGGATATTTTTTGATTGTTGTAGCTACGGGAAATATTGTAACAATTCTATACAAATCATATCCTAGCTAACTTATATTGTATTATACATGTATTCTAATATATTATGTAATCTTGGGATACCATAGACACATATGCAAATATTTTGACATATCATATCGACCCATCTATATATATTATTTGGAACAACCATTGACACTCTATATGCAGTAATGTTGGAGTTAGCTATACAGGGTTGAGATTGATTCCAAAAATATATATAGTTTGAGTTGTGATCTAGCCTGAGACGTATATACACTGGGTCGTGGATTGATTCAAGATAATATATATCGATTTATTTCTGTACATCTAATTATGGACAACTAGTTGTAGGTTACTAACAAGGACAGCTGACTTAATAAATTTAAAACAGTAAAATGTATTACAAATGTTATAAATATATTTTGAATATACTTTGATATATATGTACATATTTGTTATAGGTTCGTGAATCGACCAGTGGCCAAGTCTTACTTCCCGACGAAGTAAAAATCTGTGAAAGTGAGTTATAGTCCCACTTTTAAAATCTAATATTTTTGGGATGAGAATACATGCAGTTTTACAAATGTTTTACGAAATAGACACAAGTAATCGAAACTACATTCTATGGCTGAATTATTAAACCGAATATGCCCCTTTTAGCTTGGTAGCCTAAGAATTAGGGAACTGCCCCCTAATTGACGCGAATCCTAAAGGTAGATCTATTAGGCTTAACAACCCCCATTCAGGTTATGGATGATTTAGTACTTCGAGATTATTATACAGACGAGAGGTTCTGTTTTGGGGATATTCTATGCATTAAGTTAACATCGGTTACCAGGTGTTCAACATATGAATGATTTTTATCTTTATGCAGTTTGCGAAATGCCTGATAAGAGATGTGTTATAAACATGAAATCTTGTGGTCTATTATTATGATTTAATAATATGTAGGTTAAAACTATAACTCACCAACAATTTTGTTGACGTTTTAAGCATGTTTATTCTCAGGTGATTATTAAGAGCTTCCGCTGTTGCATACTAAATTAAGGACAAGATTTGGAGTCCATGCTTGTATAATATTGTTTAAAAACTGCATTCGAAGACTTATGTTGATGTGTAATATTATTGTAAACCATTATGTAATGGTCGTGTGAAAAACGCTATATTTTAGATTATCATTATTTGATAATCGTTGTAATATTTTAAAGGATATGGTTTGTTTTAAAATCGAATGCAGTCTTTGAAAAACGTCTCATATAGAGGTTAAAACCTCGCGACGAAATCAATTAATATGGAACGTTTATAATCAATATGAACGGGACATTTCAGTTGGTATCCGAGCGTTGGTCTTAGAGAACCAGAAAATTACATTAGTGTGTCTTACCGAGTTTGTTAGGATGCATTAGTGAGTCTGGACTTCGACCGTGTTTTTCTTCAAAAACGATTTCTTAACATTTTTTTGTTGGAAACTATATATTATTAACATGTAAATATTATGTGATATATTAATCTCTTAACGTGTTTGATATTGTGTGATAGATGTCTACCTCTAGTACAAATCCCATTGATTCACCTAATAATAATGAAGAGTCGAATATATTTTGGGAAGATTCACAAATTCCCGAAGAGGAACCGGAAGAAGAAGAACCGGAAGAGGAGGAACCGGAAAAAGATGAACCAGAAGAGGAGGAATCGGAAGAGGAGGAACCAGAAGAAGAGGTTTCGGAGAAAGAAATATTGATACCTATAGTAAATCGATTAAATAAAAGAAAATCCTCAACCAACGGACCAAAGTTAATAATGGTCAATGGTGTTTCCGCCGAGGAAGCAAAATATTGGGAAGATTACCAATTTTTGGATGAATCGGATCCCGATGAGGATTCTGATGATGTTATAGAAATTACCTCGACCCAATTTAATAAAGCGAAAGAAAATAATAAGAGAAAAGGTATAAAAATAGAGAAACCCGATTCCAACCCCGATGAACTTTATATATATCGACAACATCCGTATTTCCTAAAATGTAACAATGACCCGGGAACCTCTAAAAAACCAGGTTTTTCTAAACCATTGTGGAAAATGACGGCTCGTATTAGAGGAACACCATATATTCCTAGAAAATTAGGAAAACGAACCAAGTCCGAAGAAGAAGAAACCAGTGATTCAGATTAGAGGATTGTAATCCCGTTGTATATTATATGTATTGTAGTGTGCTTGTACTTTTATGTTCTATGTAAAAAAAATTGCTTGTATTGTTTGTTAATTATCTTTTACGAATCTAATCCTTGTCTATTTTACAGTATAAAAACAAAATGGACGTTAAGGGTAGACAATCGAATATTTTAGAAGACCTACCAGAGGATATGATTGAGGAAATCTTGTCTAGAGTCGGTCAGAATTCATCAGCACATTTAGTTATGGCGAAATTAACTTGTCAAATATTTGAAAGACTTTCCAGAAATGCCTTAGTTTATAAAAGGCTTTCCTTTGATAGGTGGGGTATATCACATTGGGGAGACCGTAAGTTATGCCGTGTTTTCTTTAAAGCGTTAAATGCGGGGAACCCAAATGCAATTTTACGCTACGGGTTAAGAACCTATTTTGACTCAACATATCCCAACATAGGATTTCGTGAATTAGAAAGAACTTCTAACATGCAACATAAAGAAGACTGTTATGCTTACGGGTTAGTGATGTTCGCTTCTTACCAAAGTGAGAAAAAGAACATCGAATTGCAACTTTTAAATAAAACCTTCCCACAAGTGACGGATTCAGTAGTTGGGGTGAGAAACAAGGTTTTTAGATTATTACGGGGCTGTTGGACATTACGAAACCCTCGTCCTTTTGACGACATTACAACATGCTGCCTAGCCAATGGTCATAACGGTTATTTTCCACAAGACCAAGGATGGAAAGTCGTCTTAGTAAAACCAGAATGCATGAATTGTTTCTGGACTTATGAATTACGTGTCTTTATTTCCTTTGCTGAACAACTTGCGTATTAACTAGATTTATCTTCAAAACTGTCATGTATCATAGTGTACTATATTTCATGTTATATGTAATATAGCGAAGTTGTAAGTTTGAAGAATATTTGTATGTGATATATTATTATAATCAGTTTTTCATATGGAATTTTAGTAGTTGAATTGTATATTAGCTACTAAGTATGAACTTAACGGGTAGGTAGTACCCGAATTTAAACTTATAAAACGTTAATATGAAGAAAAAGCATTTATAAATGAGTTCATATTATGCTACAAAATACTATTGACTACTCTTAATATTCTGTATGATTAACTCGATTCAGTTGGCTATTTTGAAGGAAATGGCACTGACTACTCGACACACCATGAATATGAGCGAAGAGGAATTTCGTACCTTTCTTGCTGCAAACATAGCCACAGTACAGGCTGCGCTACATACCAACAATAACTCTGAATCTAGCAATCCAGCTAACGGCACAAGAAATCGTGTAGGATGCTCCTACAAAGAATTCACTGCCTGCAAACCTTTGGAATTTGATGTAACCGAAGGACCAATTGGATTGAAACGGTGGACCGAGAAAGTCGAATCGGTGTTTGCCATAAGTAAGTATACTGAAGAAGATAAAGTTAAGTACGCTACGCATACCTTCACAGGTACTGCGTTAACGTGGTGGAACACCTATCTTGAACAGGTAGGACAAAATGCTGCTTACGCACTACCTTGGTCGGCATTCAAGCAATTGATGAACGAGCAGTACCGTCCTAGAAACGAAGTCAATAAACTCAAGGCAAAACTTAGAGAGTTACGAACACAAGGGTTCGACGTTACCACATATGAACGACGATTCACAGAGTTGTGCCTATTGTGTCCGAGAGCATTCGAATATGAAGAAGAGAAGATCGACGTGTTTGTAAAAGGGATACCAGTAAGGATTCAAGAAGATGTGAGTTCACACGAGCCCGCTTCTATACAGAAGGCAAGTCGAATGGCTCATAAACTCATAAATCAGATTGAGGGAAGAATTAAAGAGCAGGCGGCCGAAGAAGCCAACACGAAACAACTCAAGAGGAAGTGGGAGGAAAAAGGTGACAAGAGTCACCAGTACAACAACAACAACAATTACAACCACAATCGCAACAACTATCCCAACAACCGTAACAACAATCGCAACAATAACCGCAATCCTAACAATAACTACAACAAACATCCCAACAACAACAACTACAACAACCATTTCAACAACAATAACAACCCCAACAACAACCTCAATAACAACAACGACAACAAAAACCAAAAACAGCCATGTCATAGGTGTGAAGAAAATCATCAGGGGTTTTGCACGACATTTTGCAACAGGTGTAAAAGAAATGGTCATAGCGCAACAAAGTGTGAGGTCTACGGACCAAAGTTTAACAGAACTAAAGGAACAAATAATGTCGGAACAAGTAATGCCGAAACGAATAGTGTCGGAGCAAGTAATACCAACGATGTTTGTTATAAATGTGGAAAACTGGGCCACATTATTAGAAATTTCCCGAATCAAGGGAATACTAATGGGCAGGGCCGTGGAAGAGTTTTCAATATTAATGCGGCAGAAGCACAGGAAGACCCGGAGTTTGTTACGGGTACGTTTCTTATTGACGATAAATCTGCTTAGGTTTTATTTGATTTGGGTGCGGATAGAAGCTATATGAGTAGAGAATTTTGTGCTAAATTAAGTTGCCCATTGACGCCTTTGGATAATAAATTTTAACTCGAATTAGCAAATGGTAAATTAATTTCAGCAGATAATATATGTCGGGATAGAGAAATTAAACTGAGTGATGAAACGTTTAAGATTGATTTAATACCAGTCGAGTTAGGGAGTTTTGATGTAATAATTGGCATGGACTGGTTGAAAAAGGTGAGAGCAGAGGTCGTTTGTTACAAAAATGCGATTCGCATTATGCGTGAAAAAGGAAAACCATTAATGGTGTACGGAGAAAAGAACAACGCGAAATTAAATCTTATTAGTAGTTTGAAGGCGCAAAAACTAATAAGAAAAGGTTGTTACGTCATTCTAGCACACATCAAGGAAGTTAAACCTGAAGAAAAGAACATCAGTGATGTTCCCGTCGCAAAAGAATTTCCCGATGTATTTCTGAAAGAATTACCGGGATTACCCCCACATCGATCCGTTGAATTTCAAATAGACCTTGTACCAGGAGCTCCACCAATAGCTCGTGCTCCATACAGACTCGCACCCAGCGAAATGAAGGAACTTCAGAGCCAATTACAAGAACTTTTAGAGTGTGGTTTCATTTAACCAAGCACATCACCATGGGGAGCTCCTGTTTTGTTTGTCAAGAAGAAGGATGGTACATTTAGGTTATGTATCGACTACCGAGAGTTGAACAAACTTACTATCAAGAACCGCTACCCACTACCGAGAATCGATGACTTATTTGATCAACTACAAGGTTCGTCAGTTTATTCGAAGATTGATTTACGTTCCGGGTATCATCAAATGCGGGTGAAGGAGGATGATATTCCAAAGACTGCTTTTAGGACGCATTACGGTCATTACGAGTTTATGGTTATACCGTTTGGGTTGACTAACGCACCAGCTGTGTTCATGGACCTCATGAACTGAGTGTGTGGACCATACCTTGACAAGTTTATCATTGTTTTCATCGATGACATACTTATTTACTCAAAGAATGACCAAGAGCACGAAGAACATTTGAGAAAAGTGCTAGAGTTGTTAAGGAAATAAAAACTGTATGCTAAGTTTTTAAAGTGTGCATTTTGGTTGGAAGAGGTTCAATTCCTCGGTCACATAGTGAACAAAGAAGGTATTCAGGTGGATCCAGCAAAGATTGAAACTGTTGAAAAATGGGAAACCCCGAAAACTCCGAAACACATACGCCAGTTTTTTGGACTAGCTGGTTACTACAGAAGGTTCATCCAAGGCTTTTCCAGAATAGCAAAACCCTTGACTGCATTAACGCATAAAGGGAAGAAATTTGAATGGAAGGATGAACAAGAGAAAGCGTTTCAGTTATTGAAGAAAAAGTTAACTACGGCACCTATATTGTCATTACCTGAAGGGAATGATGATTTTGTGATATATTGTGATGCCTCAAAGCAAGGTCTCGGTTGTGTATTAATGCAACGAACAAAAGTAATTGCTTATGCGTCTAGATAATTGAAGATTCACGAGCAGAATTATACGACGCATGATTTGAAATTAGGCGCGGTTGTTTTTTGCATTAAAGACTTGGAGGCACTACTTATATGGGGTCAAAAGTATTATATATACCGACCACAAAAGTCTTTAAAACATATTTAATCAGAAACAACTGAATATGAGGCAGCGTAGGTGGATTGAATTGTTGAATGATTACGACTTTGAGATTCGTTACCACCCGGGGAAGGCAAATGTGGTAGCCGACACCTTGAGTAGAAAGGACAGAGAACCCATTCGAGTAAAAGCTATGAATATAATGATTCACACTAACCTTACTACTCAAATAAAGGAGGCGCAACAAGGAGTTTTAAAAGAGGGAAATTTAAAGGATGTAATACCCAAAGGATCGGAGAAGCATCTTAATATTCGGGAAGACGGAACCCGGTATAAGTCTGAAAGAATTTGGGTACCAAAATTTAGAGATATGAGAGAAATGGTACTTAGAGAAGCTCATAAAACCAGATACTCAATACATCCTGGAATGGGGAAGATGTACAAGGATCTCAAGAAACATTTTTGGTGGCCAGGTATGAAAGTCGATGTTGCTAAATACGTAGGGGAATGTTTGACGTGTTCTAAGGTCAAAGCGGAGCATCAGAAACCAACAGGTCTACTTCAACAACCCGAAATCCCGGAATGGAAATGGGAAAACATTACCATGGATTTCATCACTAAGTTGCCAAGGACTGCAAGTGGTTTTGATACTATTTGGGTAATAGTTGATCGTCTCACCAAATCAGCACACTTCCTGCCAATAAGAGAAGATGACAAGATGGAGAAGTTAGCACGACTGTATTTGAAGGAAGTCGTCTCCAGACATGGAATACCAATCTCTATTATCTCTGATAGGGATGGCAGATTTATTTCAAGATTCTGGCAGACATTACCGCAAGCATTAGGAACTCGTCTAGACATGAGTACTGCCTATCATCCACAAACTGATGGGCAGAGCGAAAGGATGATACAAACGCATGAAGACATGCTACGAGCATGTGTTATTGATTTCGGAAACAGTTGGGATTGACATCTACCGTTAGCAGAATTTTTCTACAACAATAGCTACCATTCAAGCATTGAGATGGCGCCGTTTGAAGCACTTTATGGTAGAAAGTGCAGGTCTCCGATTTGTTGGAGTGAAGTGGGGGATAGACAGATTACGGGTTCGGAGAATACAAGAAACTACCGAGAAGATCATCCAAATTCAACGACGATTAAAAATCGCTCAAAGTCGACAAAAGAGCTACGCTGACATTAAAAGAAAAGATATAGAATTTGAAATTGGCGAGATGGTCATGCTTAAAGTTTCACCTTGGAAAGGCGTTGTTCGATTTGGTAAACGAGAGAAACTAAATCCAAGGTATATTGGACCATTCAAGATTATTGAACGTGTCGGACCAGTAGCTTACCGACTTGAGTTACCCCAACAACTCGCAGCTGTACATAACACTTTTCACGTCTCGAATTTGAAGAAATGTTTTGCTAAAGAAGATCTCACTATTCCGTTAGACGAAATTCAAATCAACGAAAAACTTCAATTCATTGAAGAACCCGTCGAAATAATGGATCGTGAGGTTAAAAGACTTAAGCAAAACAAGATACCAATTGTTAAGATTCGATGGAATGCTCGTAGAGGACCCGAGTTCACCTGGGAGCGTGAAGATTAGATGAAGAAGAAATACCCGCACCTATTTCCAGAAGATTCGTCAACACCTCCAACTACTTAAAAATTTCGGGACGAAATTTATTTAACGGGTAGGTACTGTAGTGACCCGAACTTTTCCATGTTTATATATATTAAATGAAATTTTTATTTACATGATCAAGTGTTTCCAACGTGTTAAGCAATCAAACTTGTTAATACTTGATTAAATGAAATATGTTTCATATAGACAATTGACCACCCAAGTTGACCGGTGATTCACGAACGTTAAAACTTGTAAAAACTATATGATGAAATATATATGATTATATATATAGTTAACATGATATTATGATAAGTAAGTATCTCATTAGGTATTTTAACAATGAGTTATATACATAAAATTGAGTTTATTGAATTAAGAAACTCGAAACGATATATATAACGATTATCATTATAACGTCTTACTAAATACATATGAATTATATTAAGATATTGATACACTATGTTTAATCATGATAAATGATAAGTAAACATGTCATTAAGTGTATTAACAATGACCTACATATGTAAAAACACGACTACTAACTTAATGATTTCGAAACGAGACATATATGTAATGATTATCGTTGTAACAACATTTAACTGTATATATATCATACTAAGATATATTAATATATCATAATATCATGATAATGTAATAATTTAACATTTATTTAGATATAATAAACAATGGGTTAACAACATTTAACAAGATCGTTAACCTAAAGGTTTCAAAACAACATTTACATCTAACGACTAACGATGACTTAACGACTCAGTTAAAATGTATATACATGTAGTGTTTTATTATGTATTCATACACTTTTGAAAGACTTCAAGACACTTATCAAAATACTTCTACTTAACAAAAATGCTTACAATTACATCCTCGTTCAGTTTCATCAACAATTCTACTCGTATGCACCGTATTCGTACTCGTACAATACACAGCTTTTAGATGTATGTACTATTGGTATATACACTCCAATGATCAGCTCTTAGCAGCCCATGTGAGTCACCTAATACATGTGAGAACCATCATTTGGCAACTAGCATGAAATATCTCATAAAATTACAAAAATATGAGTAATCATTCATGACTTATTTACATGAAAACAAAATTACACATCCTTTATATCTAATCCATATACCAACGACCAAAAACACCTACAAACACTTTCATTCTTCAATTTTCATCTAAGTGATCTCTCTCAAGTTCTATCTTCAAGTTCTAAGTGTTCTTCATAAATTCTATAAGTTCTAGTTTCATAAAATAAAGAATACTTTCAAGTTTGCTAGCTTACTTCCAATCTTGTAAAGTGATCATCCAACCTCAAGAAAGAGAAATCTTTCTTATTTACAGTAATATATCTTTCTAATACAAGGTAATACTCATATTCAAACTTTGGTTCAATTTCTATTACTATAACAATCTTATTTCGAGTGATGATCTTACTTGAATTTGTTTTCGTGTCATGATTCTGCTTCAAGAACTTTCAAGCCATCCAAGGATCCTTTGGAGCTAGATCCATTTGTCTCTTTTTCAGTAGGTTTATCCACAAAAGTTGAGGTAGTAATGATGTTCTTAACATCATTCGATTCATACATATAAAGCTATCTTATTCGAAGGTTTAAACTTGAAATCACTAGAACATAGTTTAATTAATTCTAAACTTGTTCGCAAAAAAAAAGTTAATCCTTCTAACTTGACTTTTAAAATCAACTAAACACATGTTCTATATCTATATGATATGCTAACTTAATGATTTAAAACCGGAAAACACGAAAAACACGAAAAATACCGTAAAACCGGATATACGCTGTTGTAGTAACACCGCGGGCTGTTTTGGGTTAGTTAATTAAAAACTATGATAAACTTTGATTTAAAAATTGTTCTTCTACTCGTATGCACCCGTATTCGTACTCGTACAATACACAGCTTTTAGACGTATGTACTGTTGGTATATACACTCCAATGATCAGCTCTTAGCAACCATGTAAGTCACCTAACACATGTGGGAACCATCATTTGGCAACTAGCATGAAATATCTCATAAAATTACAAAAATATGAGTAATCATTCATGACTTATTTACATGAAAACAAAATTACACATCCTTTATATCTAATCCATATACTAATGACCAAAAATACCTACAAACACTTTCATTCTTCAATTTTCTTCATCTAAGTGATCTCTCTCAAGTTCTATCTTCAAGTTCTAAGTGTTCTTCATAAATTCTATAAGTTCTAGTTTCATAAAATAAAGAATACTTCCAAGTTTGCTAGCTTACTTCCAATCTTGTAAAGTGATCATCCAACCTCAAGAAATCTTTCTTATTTACAGTAAGATATCTTTCTAATACAAGGTAATACTCATATTCAAACTTTGGTTCAATTTCTATAACTATAACAATCTTATTTTGAGTGATGATCTTACTTGAATTTGTTTTCGTGTCATGATTCTGCTTCAAGAACTTTCAAGCCATCCAAGGATCCTTTGAAACTAGATCCATTTATCTCTTTTCCAGTAGGTTTATCCACAAAATCTGAGGTAGTAATGATGTTCTTAACATCATTCGATTCATACATATAAAGCTATCTTATTCGAAGGTTTAAACTTGAAATCACTAGAACATAGTTTAGTTAATTCTAAATTTGTTCGCAAACAAAAGTTAATCCATCTAACTCGACTTTTAAAATCAACTAAACACATGTTCTATATCTATATGATATGCTAACTTAATGATTTAAAATCGAAAATCACGAAAAACAAGAAAAACACCGTAAAACCGGATATACGCCGTTGTAGTAACACCGCGGGCTGTTTTGGGTTAGTTAATTAAAAACTATGATAAACTTTGATTTAAAAATTGTTCTTCTGAGAAAATGATTTTTCTTATGAACATGAAACTATATCCAAAAATCATGGTTAAACTCAAAGTGGAAGTATGTTTTCCAAAATGGTCATCTAGACGTCGTTCTTTCGACTGAAATGACTACCTTTACAAAAATGACTTGTAACCTGTAATTCCGACTATAAACCTATAATTTTTCTGTTTAGATTCATAAAATAGAGTTCAATATGAAACCATAGCTATTTGATTCACTCAAAACGGATTTAAAACAAAGAAGTTATGGGTAAAACAAGATTGAATATTTTTTGATTGTTGTAGCTACGGGAAATATTGTAATAATTCTATACAAATCATATCCTAGCTAACTTATATTGTATTATACATATATTCTAATATATTATGTAATCTTGGGATACCATAGACACGTATGCAAATGTTTTGACATATCATATCGACCCATCTATATATATTATTTGGAACAACCATAGACACTCTATATGCAGTAATGTTGGAGTTAGCTATACAGGGTTGAGGTTGATTCTAAAAATATATATAATTTGAGTTGTGATCTAGCCTGAGACGTGTATACACTGGGTCGTGGATTGATTCAAGATAATATATATCGATTTATTTCTGTACATCTAATTATGGACAACTAGTTGTAGGTTACTAACAAGGACAACTGATTTAATAAACTTAAAACAGTAAAATGTATGAAAAATATTGTAAATATATTTTGAAAATACTTTGATATATATGTACATATTTGTTATAGGTTCGTGAATCGACCAGTGGCCAAGTCTTACTTCCCGACGAAGTAAAAATCTGTGAAAGTGAGTTATAGTCCCACTTTTAAAATCTAATATTTTTGGGATGAGAATACATGCAGTTTTACAAATGTTTTACGAAATAGATACAAGTAATTGAAACTACATTCTATGGCTGAATTATTAAACCGAATATGCCCCTTTTAGCTTGGTAGCCTAAGAATTAGGGAACTGCCCCCTAATTGACGCGAATCCTAAAGGTAGATCTATTGGGCTTAACAACCCCCATTCAGGTTATGGATGGTTTAGTACTTCGAGATTATTATACAGACGAGAGGTTCTGTTTTGGGGATATTCTATGCATTAAGTTAGCGTCGGTTACCAGGTGTTCAACATATGAATGATTTTTATCTCTATGTAGTTTGCGAAATGCCTGATAAGAGATGTGTTATAAACATGAAATCTTGTGGTCTATTATTATGATTTAATAATATATAGGTTAAACCTATAACTCACCAACAATTTTGTTGCCGTTTTAAGTATTTTTATTCTCAGGTGATTATTAAGAGCTTCCGCTGTTGCATATTAAATTAAGGACAAGATTTGGAGTCCATGCTTGTATAATATTGTTTAAAAACTGCATTCGAAGACTTATGTTGATGTGTAATATTATTGTAAACCATTATGTAATGGTCGTGTGAAAAACGCTATATTTTAGATTATCATTATTTGATAATCGTCGTAATAATATAAAGGTTATGGTTTGTTTTAAAATCGAATGCAGTCTTTGAAAAACGTCTCATATAGAGGTCAAAACCTCGCGACGAAATCAATTAATATGGAACGTTTATAATCAATATGAACGGGACATTTCAGTTCGGAACACCGAAAGCTTTAATAAGTGATCGGGGCACTCATTTTTGTAATAATCAACTCGAGAAAGTTCTCAAAAGATATGGAGTAACTCATAAAATCTCAACCGCTTATCATCCACAAACAAGTGGACAAGTTGAAAATACTAACCGAGCATTAAAACGTATTCTAGAAAAAACCGTAGGATCAAATCCGAAGGAATGGTCCATGAAATTGAAGGATGCACTCTGGGCTTTTAGAACAGTCTACAAAACTCCAATTGGAACCACACCTTTTAGACTCGTTTACGGAAAATCTTGTCACCTTCCAGTAGAAATTGAGGATAAAGCATTTTCGGCTTTGAAGACACGTAATCTTGATTTACATGAAGCCGGACGTCTACGATTAAGTCAACTAAACAAATTAGAAGAATTAAAACATGAAGCATATGAAAATTCGTTAATCTATAAGGAAAGAACGAAGAAATGGCATGATAAAAGAATCAGAAGTTCAAAAGAATTTAAATAAGGAGACAGAGTTCTTCTTTTCAATTCACGATTCAAGCTATTTCCTGGAAAATTGAAATCAAGATGGTCTGGACCATTCATAGTCAAAAGAGTTTTCCCATACGGAACAATAGAGTTAATAAATTCAAATGGAATTGAATTTAAAGTTAATGGTCACAGAGTTAAACATTACAAACATGATCCAATGGAAGTTGACAACGAAGTTAATCACAATTTCGACACCATAGCTAATTAAGTGTGGGGAGAATTAAGTCTTTTTAGGATAATATGTATTTCTGTTAGAGTTAGATATTCTGTTTTCGTGTAGTTTCCGAGAATGGAATCCGAATGGTCTTTCCCTAGCAGACCCTAAAGAACTAGTCTTCTCCCTCCATTCTAAATTTTTAATTTTTTTAGGTTTTACGAGATGAAGAATTCCTTTGAACTAAACCATGGTCTAATGCTACATGCTATGATTACTAAACGTAATAATGACACCCTTCCGAGTGAATTGGTATCATTCATAAGAGGCAAAATGGACGGAGTAAGAAAAGAACTCAGGAAAGATCATCATAAGATACATTTTTGGTAAAGGCAAATCAAAGTCCGCAACAAAAAGAAGAGCACGACACCTTGAAAGATGTCATAAATGCGAAAAATGGTCACATGAAGGTAAATGTTCAAACAATCAAACATATTCAAATACCGAATTTGTTACTCTATGCAGAGAAGGACTGTTCATATGTTTAGAAGAAAAAATATTGAAGAATCGAGGTTACGCTTATGTAGCTATGGAGAACCAAATCACACGACTCTCCTATGAGTCGGCTAAAGCAGGTCTCTGAGAATTCTTTCTCATAGGTAAGTATGTACAGTTTTTATTTTATTTTATTGCTTTTAACCTTTTGATAATAAACGCTAAATCGTTCGCTATAAAGTATTAAATTGATATTCAATAAAATTAGGTATGCGTAACCGAAATTATTGATATCTTACACAAAAATTTATTACATCACTGCAAAATTTACTGTTTATTCTTAAGGTATAAATATCTTTAATCAATCAACCCAAAATATTTCAAAAATTCGTCAGGAGTAAATCTAGGTTATGGAACCAAAATTACTTTACCGAAAAGAGGGGCGTATATTTTTGATAATATTTGATTGATTAAAGTGGGATAAAAAGATCAAAAAGATTTTTAATTTTAATTTTTACCTTGTTTTTAAAATTAATATATAAATATTAAATTAATATTGTAAACTTTTTAAAATCAATATATTTAAGTTTGTAAATATTTAAAAAATTAATATTTTTAACATAAGTTTGTATGTATAAAAATATTAATAATATGAATTTTTAATTTTATGCATTTTAAATATAAGTTTGGTGTGAATTTAAAAACAAAATGTACTTTATTTCATTAAGTTAAAAATTTGATACCTAAAATTCGTCGTGAGTTGAAAACTAGGTCGTTGAACCGAAATTGCTTTACCCGAGGGCGGGACGAGAAATTTTATTATCATTATTTTTAATCTTATTGAATTAAAGTATGCCAAAAACATTAAAAAAACCCAAAAATCTTTGCTTTTAAAACAATCGCTTTAACGACAAATTTTAAATTTTGTCGAGGGACGGACTAGGTAAACATACCGAAACTACCTAAAGTAAAAGGAAACAAAATTTTAAAAAAATTATTCATTTAAATTGTTTTAATAAATAAAGATTTTATAAATAATAATAATAATAATAATAATAATAATAATAATAATAATAATAATAATAATAATAATATTATGTATGCTTGTAGTTTATCTTATGTACAAAACAGGGTAAAACATCGCACTTTCAAAGACTGACATTAAGTTCAGCAAAAGCTACTAATTTTAACGACAAAACGAAAAACAAATGTGATGTAACAACAAGACGGAATGAACAAATGATGTGCACCATTTATCATTCAACAAACAAACGCCAATATGTTTGGAAACTTTGGTAAAATTTAATCATTTTTCTACGCTAATCACCCTCAATAATTTAAATTATTACTGATTTCTTGCAAATGAGAGTATTGCAAGATCTTAAGTGTGGGAAGGGGTTAAATTCTTTCGGATTTTAAAAATTTTAAATTTAAACACTTGGTTACCATTAAAAATACTAGTAACGCAGTAGTTGTATTAGAATCTAGTGCTCTCTGATAATAAAGAACAGCCCTAGTCTTATATACTGACTACCCAATTCTAGTAAAATTTTTCAAAATTTTCAAATAAATGAATTCAAAATCATGTTTATACATATTTATGAACGATAAAACTAGGTGTTAACACCAAAATTATTGCTACCTCGGAAAGGACATAAATTGAGAAACAACCCAAAATGTTAGAATTCATTTAAAATGGAATAGAGGAAAATAAAAAGGCAAAGAAAGGAAAATAAAAGCTAAGTGTGGGAAAAATTTACTAAAGTTATTTAGAACATATGTCACATATTTTTGTACAAATAATTGAAGATACTTTTGTTTTGGACAAAATTAACTGTTTTACCTGGTAAATTGTAATATATTTGAAAGAAAGATGGATCTACACCATGAATCAATTCCATCATTAAAAGGAAGTAAAGTCTTTCGAAAAAGACACGCGCTTCTTGATTTAGGTTAGGAAGTTGTCGTCCAGACCAGTTGTAGAGTCTACGAAAAACCTTGAAAATTTTTCTAGAAAATCAGCTGGAAATCCACGGACCTCAGCATCAAACAGGGTCGCCAAGTGGCCAAACTTATCATAATCATGAGAGGATCTGTCTCGTACAATGGGGGGGGCACCGTGCAAATTAGCTTATAAGACTAATGAATCAGATACCCAGAAAGGATAATCTCCTTAAAGATCAAAAATTAGCTTTTAAGACTGATATTACTCAATCCTTGTGATTGACCTTAAAGATTGAGAATTCAAACTCATGGAATTCGATGATATCTAAACTCGAGCTTGAACGAGAAAATATTTTGATCAAAATTACAAACCGATTTGTTTTCTGAAAACCTATTTTTAATGCGTTCATTACCATTGAACGTAAAATCTTAGAAATTCACCTGGAATTCATTAGGTCACCTGAACCAAATCGGGTGTCAACCGTAAGAACGGTGGTTGCATAGCATGGTCAAAGACATGACCTTGTGCTAGACCGAAAAACTATAGGGTGATCTTTACTATTGCTCCTACAAAGGATAGTAATTGCATCCGACACGTTATAGACCATAATCAAAAGCATGTCACGGGACATTGCCTTAACAGTTGCTTGTTCAACGCTTTCCTTTACAACCGGACGGTAGTTTACCGAAAAGTAATATACGGAGCAAGTATACTGGACGTGTTGCTTTCCTAATACAAGGTTAGCAAGTGGGTGACACAAAACCGCAAGTTTTGAGATAAAATTTACAAATTTGAAACCCACAAAACCCACCAAAACAATTTCGCAAACACCGGTGAAGGGGTTATTCCGGAAAACTTATCTATGGTAAAAGCTAGATTGAATTTTCAAAAGATCAAATGTTTTCATAAAGATCCAATTTCCTAAAGGATCTAAATTTTTATAGTCATGTGGGACTGTAAACCACAACGTTACTATCATTATTCATACCGCCAAATCGAAATCACTGATGTACAAAGTGTGAAGAATAAAGAAGTGATTCTAGTATTTTTATTTCAAGACTATATTGCTTGAGGACAAGCAACGCTCAAGTGTGGGAATATTTGATAATGCTAAAAACGAACATATATTTCATAGCATTATTCTTCAAGAAAGACAAGCTTTTAGTTGCAATTGTTCTATTTACAAGTGATATTCGTTTAAATAATAAAAGGTGAAGACAAAAGACAGATTCGACGAATTGAAGACGCAAATGACCAAAAAGATAAAAAGTACAAAGTACAATCAAAATGGTTCAAATTATTGATGAGAAACGTCTAAAAATTACAAGAGTACGACCCGCAAAACGCAAAGTACAGGATATTAAATAGTACAAAAGTTCAAAAATCCGGAACCGGGACATGAACCAACTATCAACGCGCGATGCAACGGAGCTAAAATTACAAATCAAATATGCACATAAATATAATATAATATATATATAATTATATAAAATTATATATATATATATTATATATTAAATAAATATTTCGACAAGCTAGGAGCCAAAACGTATGTGACCAGGAAATGACGGCCATGCGATCGCATGGCCAGAAGGAACGAAACTCATGCGACCGCATGAGTTACTGTAGCAGGCCACATTCTTTAAATACAACGAATTCTGACCGAATTTTTACTCATAATTTTTCAATCTCTCTTACTCTCAAATATATTTATATTTTAATTTTAATTATAATTTTAATATTAAAGTTTAATAATAAGGTTATAGTGACGAATGTTGTAAGTGTGTAAGTTGAAATTCTGTCTGTGTAACGCTACACTATTATTAATCATTGTAAGTTATGTTCAACCTTTTTAAATTAATGTCTCGTAGCTAAGTTATTATTATGCTTATTTAAACTGAAGTAATCGTGATGTTGGGCTAAATATTAAAGACGGGGTTATTGGGCTTTGTACCATAATTGGGGTTTGGACAAAAGAACGACACTTGTGGAAATTAGACTATGGGCTATTAATGGGCTTTATATTAACTAAATGATACTTCGTTAATTTAATATAAAGGTTATAATTTGATGTATCTATATATAACCACATACGCTTAATCGGGTACGGTGGGCGGGATATCTATAAATACCAATAATTATTCATTTGACTGGACACGGGGATAAATTAATAATCAATAGACTTGTTGAAACAGGGGTGAATTACATACAAGGGTAATTGGTGTAATTGTTAACAAAGTAATAAAACCTTGGATTACACGCAGTCGATAACCTGGTGTATTCATTAAACAAAGTATTAAGACCTTGTTATAGTTTGAATCCCCAATTAGTTGGAATATTTGACTTCGGGTATAAGGATAATTTGACGAAGACTCTCGCACTTTATATTTATGACTGATGGACTATTATGGACAAAACCATATGGACAAATCGAATAATCCAGGACAAAGGACAATTAACCCATGGTAATAAATTAAAATCAACACGCCAAACATCATGATTACGGAAGTTTAAATAAGCATAATTCCTTTATTTTATATCTCGTCACACTTTTATTTACTGTCATTTTATTTATTGCACTTTTAATTATTGTACTTTTTAATTATCCCAATTTTATTTATTGTCATTTTATTTATCGCACTTTAATCGCACCTTAATTATTGTCATTTACTTTACGCTTTAAATTAAGTTATATTTATTTTTAATATTTTACATTAGGTTTTAACTGCGACTTAAGAGATAAAATCGACAAACCGGTCATTAAACGGTAAAAACCCCCTTTTATAATAATAATAATAATAATACTATTTATATATATATATATATATTTATACAAATATAGTTTTAAATAAATATAGCGTTAAACTTGGCTAGCTCCCTGTGGAACGAACCGGACTTACTAAAAACTACAGTACTGTACGATTAGGTACACTGCCTATAAGTGTTGTAGCAAGGTTTAGGTATATCCACTCTATAAATAAATAAATAACTTGTGTAAAATTGTATTGTATTTAATAGTATTTCGCAATAAAAATATAACTATTTCGTATACACCTCTGCACACATCACTGAGTTACTGGCTGAAAACAGGCCTGGAACGACGTTTCAGATAGTGGAACAACGTTCCAGTAAGTGGAACCATGTTCCTGAAAGTGCCCAGAAAGTCTGAAAATTTTCTGACTTCGATTTCCTCATTTTCTAGTGCTGCTGAACGACGTTCTGGTAATTTGGAACGCCGTTCTTGGTTGAAACTTGGATTTTTAACCCCAAAACTTCACTTTATTCATTCCTTATGTCAAAGTATTGAATCTCATGCACAAATATGATCTTTTGGACCACTTTTGTGCTGCAATGACCATATATCACAAACCGCTCACTAATCATCACAAATCGTATCGGAATGCCACGAAAGTAGGGAGATATTGCGAAAATAAATATGTATATTTTGAGCAATATCATATATATATATATATATATATATATATATATATATATATATATATATATATGTGTGTGTGTGTGTGTGTGTGTGTGTGTGTGTGTGAGGTAGTGAGATATATTTTTATATTTTATTTTTTTTATTTGATTATAAAAAAAATATAATAAGGGTTTTACAAATTAATTAATTTGTAGTTTCAAATTCTAATTTTTATAACTATATATTATTTTTGACTTTTCTAACGATAACCTATTAGATGTTGTTAATGTGTATAAATAAATTGTACGTAACAATTACAATTTACTTTTGTTTGATAATTATTCTTTTTTTCTAACAATTTAAAATAACTAAATTATGTGGAGTTTCTTAGTTAAATTGTAAAAAATTAAATTATGCGGATTTGATATGTAATTTAACCTCTTTTTGTTATTTTTTATTTTGTTAAACACAATATGGATTAATTTACGGGAAACATATAGTTTTGTGCATTGATAACTATCCAACCAGCAACAACGCACTTTGACCTAGTCAAGTGGGACCGAGTCCATTTTTATCGATTTTTATTTTTAGTTCTAAAAGAACATCTTCATTAAAAAATTAAAATTGTAGGGAAATGATTAGATGAAAACAATGTCGTACGTCATCATTCAGTTAGCCATTACTTCATCAATCTTGATGAAGTGACACCATGTCCTCATCTCTATTCAGACAAACCACGAAGTTCTCCAGGGTAATTTTTCATTTATTTTAAAGGTGCAAATTTTATCATTCAAACATGAGAATACAATAACACAAAAAAATCTTCGTGCACTCCTAAAAGAATCCGTGTGAGGATAGTCACAAAGACAACCAAATCAATGAACAAACATAACCACGAGCAACCAAAAACAAGTTAAAAGAAAGACGACTGAATTCACGATCAATGAGTAAACTACTGTCAACACGAGAACAAAGCGAGGAGTTGCACACGAAGATGACAAGGGTCCAAGTCAATAGAAACTCGGGTTTATCAACCATAGGTGCCACTCAATAACTTTATTTTTTTATACCGATTTGAAATCTACTTGAAGCTCCTTGTTTGTATATCGTTGAGGATTACCTAAGCTCTCAAATCAACATTCTTGAAGAACTTTTTATTTTTGGATTTTCATTTTATATATCTGGTGACCCACTCGATTGCTTGCCATAATTTCTTACAAAATCTTTGATACAGAAGAGTTCTCATTTTTGAAAAATAGCTCATCCATGCTTTAGGTACGAATGTTGTCTAGATTCCACCATTTGTAAATCGGGTTCCAAACGTAAGTGGCATGTTTACAAAAGTGCAATGTGTGCTCGACATTTTCCACAGCTTCACCACATAAAGGACAAGAAACTGAATCCAAGTAAATTCCTTGCTTATCAATTTCTACCTGAACTTCTAACTATCTCCTATTAGCTCGCCAAATGAAAATCTCCAAATTAAGTGAATATGATCTACCCCATGTTCGACAGGTTGTGCTCATCAATTATTTTAGCGTTTTTCCTTGTTGAGAACGTACAACTAGTTCCCAAGAACTAGACCCACTTATCGTGTACTGATTATTGAGAAGATAAGTTGTTTAGCAGTAAATTTATCTCTTGAAACTCGTCAATTGTTTGCATAGCGGGCTGCTAATCTACTCCCAAGAAGTAGTCTGGTTAGCACTTTCATCCGATCTCCTGATCCTATCATGAACTAAGGCCTGCTTTTGCTATTCAAGCATGTAAAGTCTTCGAAACCTATTCTTCAACTACATATCACTAATCCACATATTATTTCTGAACTGAGCCTGCCATCAACAATTACTTCGTGAAAAGAATTGAAGAAACATATTCTTTAGTTTTCATTTAAACGATGACATGACCTTCAAGTAGTCATATTTTCTTCACTTTTAGTTGTTTAGACCACTTTCAATCATGACATGTTTCTTTAAAAAGACTGAACTCCACATCAGCGTCACGTCAATATTGTCTCATAAAGATTTAAAAGATTGAACGCTACCAACTATAAAATAATTCTTTAAAAAAACTGGACCCACTCGATTTATATTATTAGTTATTTAAAAACAATATTAATCAAATACTCCGTAATAATATATAATAACATGATCATCGCCGTTTGTTCAAATTAATTGGCTATCAAACAATGTGGGCTCCACTTGGTCCCACTTGCTCACGTCTTTTATGTTCTTTACAATGACAAAATACCAAAATGTCTATAGAAATACATGTAAAGACTTTGATGTGCCTATAGTGTCTTTCAAAATAAATTAATGACGACATACCATAGTGACCCGTCTTATAATTGATTTCTCTGGGCTATAAGTAAATTAACGGAGTATATTTTTAGACAATTTAAAATAAATGGATAAATAGTATAAAATGTAATGTAACAGTCAAATTGTTTTGATAAATGTAATATCATTCTTACATTTGCCCTTAAAAGCAAATTAACTTTATATTTAGTATCATCACTTTATTATTTAGAGATTTCCTTTATGTATATGAATACGATGTCTTTAGATCAAAATCATCTACTAATCCACATATATTGGCATATTGCTTTGTATCTATTATGTTAAATACGGAGTATAGGTAAAAAAGTCATAATTGCGAAAACTATAGTTCACGCAAGGAATATTGATATAACGTTACTAACACGTAGATGTGTTTAATTGTCGCATATAATTCAAACTAGTTTATGAGCCTGTCCGTTGGACGGAAATTTTGTATCTCAATATTTAAAATCGTTAGTTTGGCGATAACTAAAGATGTTATCGATCAAATGTAGACTATAATTAAGAACAAGAAAACGTAAATAAAATAGAACCGTTACATGATAATCTTTAATGGAAGAGGTTGTAGAAGCGTCCGTACTTTCCATGGTATTTAGATTAATTATATAATATTTATTAAATCGTATCTTATATATATATACCAAGTGGGTTTTGGGACTTCAATTTCAAATTTAAAGTTTAATTAAGGAATCAGATTTTTGTATTTGATATACCAATATTTAGATAATAAATATTATATATTATTTGATATAGTGTAAGTTATTATATTATATATTAAATAAATTCACACGTCAAGTGATATATCTATATCAAAAAATAATTTTTTTTAAAAACATTACTCCCTCCATCCCATATTAATAGTCCACATATAAAAAATACAGTTTAAAAAATCTCATTATTACATTGTACTTTTTATTTACTTTACAGTTTTACCTCTTACTTTTTATCTATCTTTTTTTGTATTATATGCAAAAGTTAATGGTATAAAATAACTTTACATTATTAATTTTTATTAATTTATAGAAGTGGATTATTAATTTGGGATAGCTCAAAATAAAAATACTGAATATGGGACGGATGAGTACATAAGATATTATGCCAATTATATATATATATATATATATATATATATATATATATATATATATATATATATATATATATATATATATATATATAATTAATATATATTTAGAATAATTCTCACTTTTCAATAATAATCATCATTATCTTAAATTTTGATATATTATATGATTTTAATAAATAAAATGTTGTAATAACAACAAAACTTACTATTAAAACATTGATTACGTAAAAATATTGATTACTATTAAAGGTAAATATATTATATTGTATTATATTGATAGAATCTATACATTATTATAAACACGTGTCAATAATCCTATGTGTCAATTTCTCAATTAATCAGAATTAAAATAATCATACGTGTCAGTTTCTTAATTAATCTTATTTAAAATAATCCTACGTGTCATTTTTTTAAATTAAACTGATTTAAATAATCATTATTTTATATGTTATGTAAATAAATATATGTGAATAAATTTTCACCTAAAATATAGGCTAAGTTGTACAGTACTTCGTATTCGCTACGTAAATAAAGTTTACCCGAATTGCTTATAAGTAATATTTATGGATAATCACGGAGTATTTTTTAATTAATAAATTAAGACAATAATCCTACGTGTCAATTTCTCAATTAATCAAAATTAAAATAATCATACGTGTCCTTTTCTCAATTAATCTTATTTAAAATAATCCTACGTGTCATTTTTTTTAATTAAACTGATTTAAATAATCATTATTTTATATATGTTATGTAAATAAATAAATATGTGAATAAATTTTCACCTAAAATATAGGCTAAATTGTACAGTACTTCGTATTCGCTACGTAAATAAAGTTTACCCGAATTGCTTAGAAGTAATATTTATGGATAATCACGGAGTATATTTTAATTAATAAATTAAGATGATTATTATATATTTATCTTTATTTTTTATTTAAGGTAACAATCACAGAGTTTCTATTAATTTAAGATCATTGCCATTTTTTATTAATTATTAATTTAATATTTAATCGGGTTTAATAATAGAGTGACACGTAGGACAATATAAATTTAATTAATTGAGGAGATGACACATAAGCATAATGACACGTGCTTTATAATAATGTATAGATAGATATAAATAACAATGATGTTATAATATTAAAGTTATACTTATAATTATGATAATAATAATAAATTAATAATAACGAGTGTTGATGGGTTCACGCGTTGCTGTGAAAAAACTTTGCACATGCTTACATCGCCATATTTGTTAAAGAGTTTTTTGTCATCCATTTTACACACACCTCTCTTCACTCTCTCACTACAATACGCTTTCTCACACTAGAGCTTTCAAGGCCTTCTCACCTCCGAGCGAGAAATTAATTACCCGAAGGCGAACGTCGAAGATTGTACTAGGAGCGGTCTAGAGGATGCCAGCACTTGTAATGGTTCAGATCTCGTCTGTAAACGGTGAATGATTTCCTTAATTTAATAAAGTTAACTTGTTACTTTAAGTTGATTTCATCTTGCATGCTTATCTATCCGTTGCAAATGTTTATTATATGTTGAATATCTTATCTGAAACTTATGTTGTTGTTATGCTGAAACCTTGACGGTTTAGAAGTCTAATTTACGAATCACCCTTTCCACTTATTCACATGGCTATAACCTAGTATTAGGACTTTATCAACCCTAGGATACGAGGTAAGTAGTTATGTGTGCTTAACGTCACAATAGGGATATAGTACCTACGTACGGATAATCATTTATCCATTAAAGAAGAGCTGCCCATTTAGTTTGTGATTAGAGTAGGCAATATAGAGTTCAGTGAATACTGGCTTGCTCAAAAGCATGATTCGCGTCAGAAGCAACGTTCTTGAGATGTTGTAAGATGATCCGGGATTGAGTAAGTGATCGCAAAGGAGAGACCTCTAATCTAATTAGCAGTACCTTAGAATATCTAAGATTGCACATCTGTTAATGTTAAGGCATAGCTTAGTATTAAGTGGTGGAACGTTACTGTAGTTAAACTAACTAGGATTAAGAAAAGCTGAGACTTTCCTTTAGGGATGTAACACTTTATTCATGTACCTAGGATTCTATCCATAAGGTCGTTTAAACCCTCTAAGGTTAACGTTGGGAGTAGGGATATCCGTCTTAGCCAGAATCTTCATAGCCTAAACTCTTAGTGACAAATTAATTAGGTTCACAACCCAATTTATTGAGGTTTAGTGTTCATTCTAGGAAGTTGAACTCTTGTAATAGTTCCCCATTAGTATTCTATTCTTCATACCTATCCCTTTTATCTTTATAGTTTGTATTACCTTTAGTTAATCTTAATCTATCACCACTTGTCACTAGGGTTAACTATTTGGGCACTTTTATCCCACATTACTGAGCAAACATAAAAAAATACGAACCTGAGTTATACTTACCACTTACTCGTTAAAAGGAAGACAAGTAGGTGAATTATAGCTAGGAAACCCAGCTAAATATAAATAATAAAACAATTACTCCCTTTTATAACTGATTTTGACGTTTTGAGACCTAACGACACCGCACAAATAAAACCGTCCGTTTTGGCCATATCATAAGGAGAGTAAGTTTTTGGCACCGCTGTCGGGGATCGAATTTTGGCCATATCATTAGGAGAGTAAGTTTAACCGATTACGAAGAAAGTGCGAAAGGCAATTACTCTCCCACAACTTCAGAAATCGGAGAAGTTTTTCTTTATAAATATAAAAATGAAACGAATCTAAACCCTGATGATTCTCATCAAGAACTAGTTCTTGATCCTTGTAGTCCAAGAAGTCGGATAACTTCAACCGACTTAGAGATTTCATTGCTTTTGGATAAGTTTTACTCAAATAAATCAGGATTCGACCCTCTTCACGATCCAAAAGGGAGGCTCAGTCTTAATGAACTCCTCATTATGGAAGATGAAATACGGGAAGAATACCAAACTATTTTCAAATATCCGGACTTGTTTGAATATACTCCAAAAGAGAAACGACACGTTGATAACTCAGATCCTCCATTTACTAGAAATCTGTTAAATCCTAGCAGAAGGTTAGATGTCTATAGAGAATTCATTAGGCACCTCTATTCCTCGGATTTCTCGTTTTCAAAGTTTCAAATAAATCTATTAAAAGAGCTGTGTAGTCAAATTCGTTCTCTTCACAAACTGATAAAGGAATGTGGGGATGATATTTTTGTCAAGTATCGGGATGCAGAAATCAACCTCAAATTTGATTTAGAATCATTTGTCAGTTTTCTACCTCATATCGATGATAAGGAATTTTTTCAAATTCATATCAACCATTATATCGCCGCAATAATTTCTGAATTAGAATTTTGAATTGAAAGCAAAAACCTAACCCTATTTCAAAATATGGAGATCGAGATTTCTTCTACCTTGATCCAGCATCATTTCTCATCAAAGATTAATTGAAGTTTTTTCGGATTAAATCGAGGAGAGAATACATCAGAATTTCTTCGCAAAAAGAAAGGAAATATATTCTGAACTCGTGCAAATCCTCACTATGTCAAAATTTCCATTTACAACTCCGCAAAGAAAGGTCATTCGAGAAATATCTAAAAACTTTAAATTTACTATCGGTGATCCTGACTGCGCGGAAGATCTTTTATTTCAAGACACGGTGTCAAAACTTCTTTTTGAACTTAATTATCGAGATACTGGACCTAGGGATGGAATTTCAAACATTAAGAAAATTAGAAGGGATTTAGTTAAATTTATGGATGACATCGGGGATTTACAAAAGCGTGAGCGTAAAATGTTAAGTGATTTTGAAATATTCTCAGTACACTCCGATGATTTACTCTGGATGATCAAAGAAACTTTAAATTTATCTTTCTTTCCGCATCATTTCTGAAACTTAGTTGTGGAACATGTGTAATTTGCGTTATTAATAAAAATAAAATTTTTATTTTACTCTGTCCGTTTGTCTTTTAAAATTTTAGTTTAATTAGTAAAAATAACCGGATTAATCTGAAGCAAAATTTTATAAATCCTTTATTTAATGATAAAATTTGAAATTTTAAAATATAAAAAATCGTGAGTCGGGTCGAGAACTAAGCCCGTGCGCCACACGGGCCCATTTTTCTTTTCCTTTTTCTTTCTTCTCCCTCTTTCTTTTTCTTTTTCTTCTTCCTCCCCTCCTCTCCCTTGGCCGACGGTGAACACACACACATCAATTTTCGACCAAATTCAACGATTCAAAGCACTAATCTAAGTCTCTTGTGCCTTCTAAACTCATTGCAGCTGTCAATTTCGCAAGTAAGGTACTCTTTCACGGTTAAAAATCAAGTTTTTGCTTAGGGTCAAATTTTTGACTTTTGTAAAAAGTCGTGTTTTATGCCCAATTTTGATTCCCTACATGCTTAGTTAGACAATGTGATTGATATGTGTTAGTTTTTAGGTTCGATTGAGGCATTTTGGTTCACTTTTAGCTTACGATTCGTGAATTTGAGTTTTAGGTTAGAAATCGGTGAAATTCTTGGAAATTTTTGCTAACTCATTTAGGCTTAGTGATTCGCCTAATACACTTAGAAACCAGTTTTGGAACAATTTAGGATCGCTTGATTGAAAATTACAATTTTGATAAAAATGTACGAAATTAGGCTTTCGATTTTTCCTAACGTTAAAACGTTTTTAAAACTTAGGATGACTTGAAAACTAGTTTAAGATTCATTGACTTAAGAATGAAATTGGAACCTAGTCTTTGATTTTTCTTATTTTGTACGTTTTAGTTAAAATGAATATTTGAAAATAAGTTTATAGTTAGTTTGGATATTGTTTGCGGTAATTTTGGCTATAATTGACGATAACAGGGATATGGAAAATGCCATTTTTAAAGCCCCCATTTCGAATTTTTTCCGAAAATTATATGCATTTTTCATTCCTTATAAGTCTTGTTATTTTGGAACATAACCTACATTGTTTAATTATTGCAGATGGCAAATAGAAACCTTCTTCCCGATGAGTACTAGTTGCCCCATTCTATTTACGGGCAAGATAATCCGGGGGTAAATGAGCCGTTTATGAGAAACTAGATTAACAGGCGAAAGGGTCGCAACAAGTTTATCAATTGGAAGATAATGGAACAATGTAGGTGGGCAGATGAATTGAGAGGAATGTTAAGTTTTCAGGCGAATGAAAAAACTCACGGCGCTTGGCAAAAGCTGTTTGAGATCAACAAGCGCATGTATTAAGAACCGTTTGCTGAGTTTATGGCTACATGGAATTTTGAGGCAAACGTTGACCTAGAAGTGTACAACAGTCATCGTTACATCCACTTCCGCCACAAAAACATCATGCACCACCTCACTCTTGCACAGTTCGCCATTCATCTAGAACTGTACAAGAACACTCATGTCAACCGCTCAGTATTCAAGAGAGGGTACACTACTTTGGACCCTACAATCGATCATCAGGTTTTCTGGCAAACCTACGCCACTGATCAAGAAGCCTGGAGGTCAGGGAAAAAGGCCTCCAGTTTCATTAACCCAGTCCATCGCATCCTCCACCACCTCATAGTCAAGATTCTTCATCCAAAAACCCAGCATAGCGGAGTTGTCACCATTACTGACATACATCTTATGTGCTTCATGTTCCACAACCGGAACATGTAGGTTGCATACCTTCTGGCCCAGACATTCACTAATGAGAGAAATGCACCGGGTACAGTTGAGCCGGTTTTGGGAGCCATGGTCACAAAACTTCTTCGTCGGATGCACATTTTGGGTAGTATTGAAGCAATGGGTTATCGAAGGGTGATTGAGTTAGAGGAGATCGGGTACAAACTGCTGCACAATTGGTAGTTCATTCAGGTACATGACCAGCAGTTGTTAGTTTTAGCTAACCCAGTGATTGCAGATTCAGTCGATCGGACTGTTCCTGGTGTGACAGTTAGAGGTTTTAGACACGACCCGGGGACGAGGGATGGTAGGAGGCGACGAGGTTCACAGGAACCAAGGGATGAGGATGATCCCAAAATGCTTGGTGGGCCCACTGATAGTGACACCCAGAGACATTCACCAATGCGTCGGGGGGCTCAACCATATTATGAGCCGTATCATTATCACATGGGGAATTTTCCTGGGCCGGAGAGATGGTTTGTTGAGTCTGTGATATTTGATAATGCTAAAAACGAATATATATTTCATTGCATTATCCCTCAAGAACGACAAGCTTTTGGTTGCAATTGTTCTATTTACAAGTGATATTCATGTAAATAATAAAAGGCGAAGATAAAAGACAGATTAGATGATTTGAAGACGCAAACGACCAAAACGCTAAAAAGTACAAAGTACAATCCAAGTGGTTCAATTTATTGATAAGAAACTTCTAAAAGTTACAAGAGTACGAGCCGCAAAACGCAAAGTACAAGATATTAAATAGTACGAAAGGACGTTCGAAAATCCGGAACCGGGACCAGAGTCAACTCTCAACGCGCGACGCAACGGAGCTAAAATGACGAGTCAACTATGCATATAAATATAATATAATATATATAAAATTATATATATTATATATATATATATATATTTAGTAAGTGTCGGCAAGCTTGCAAACAAAAGATCCTGAGCTGTAAAATGGTGCCATGCGATCGCATGGCCTGGAGGCATAAACTCCATGCGATCGCATGGAGTTCTGTAGCTGCCCAAGTGCTATAAAAAGCAACGAATTTGGATGAATGAATTACACCTTTTATCTATCTCTTACTCCCTCAAATATATATTTATATTTATATTTTAATTATAATTTTAATATTAAAGTTTAATAATAATAAGGTTATGTTAGCGAATGTTGTAAGTTTGTAAGTCGAAATTCTGTCCGTGTAACGCTACGCTATTAATACTCATTGTAAGTTATGTTCAACCTTTTTAAATTAATGTCTCGTAGCTAAGTTATTATTATGCTTATTTAAATCGAAGTAATCGTGATGTTGGACTAAATATTAAAGACGGGGTTATTGGACTTTGTACCATAATTGGGGTTTGGACAAAAGACCGACACTTGTGGAAATTGGACTATGGGCTATTAATGGGCTTTATATTTGTTTAACTGAATGATAGTTCGTTAATTTAATATAAAGATTAACAATTGTACGTACCTATAAATAATTACATACACTCGATCGGACACGATGGGCGGGATATTTATAAGTACTAATAATCGTTCATTTAACTGGACACGGGGATGGATTAATAGTCAATGGACTCATTAAAACAGGGATGGATTACATACAAGGACACTTGGTGTAATTGATAATAAAGTATTAAAACCTTGGATTGCACACAGTCGATAACCTGGTGTAATCATTAACAATGTATTAAAACCTTATTACAGTTTAATTCCCTAATTAGTTGGAATATTTGACTTCGGATATAAGGATAATTTGACGAGGACACTCGCACTTTATATTTATGACTGATGGACTGTTATGGACAAAAACCAGAAGGACATATTGAATAATCCAGGACAAAGGACAATTAACCCATGGTAATAAATTAAAATCAACACGTCAAACATCATGATTACGGAAATTTAAATAAGCATAATTCCTTTATTTTATATCTCATCGCACTTTTATTTACCGTCATTTTATTTATCGCACTTTTAATTATCGTACTTTTTAATTATCGCAATTTTAATTACCGTCATTTTATTTATCGCACTTTAATTTATCGCACTTTTATTTTTCGTTATTTACTTTACGCTTTAAATTAAGTTATATTTATATTTAATATTTTACATTAGGTTTTAATTGCAACTTAAGACATAAAATCTACAAATCGGTCATTAAACGGTAAAAACCCCTTTTTATAATAATAAAAATACTACTTATATATATATATACATATATATATATATATATATATATATATATATATATATATATATATATATATATATATATATATATATATATATATATATATATATATATATATATATATAAATATAGTTTAGAATATATATAGCATTAAACTTGGCTAGCTCCCTGTGGAACGAACCGGACTTACTAAAAACTACACTACTGTACGATTAGGTACACTGCCTATAGTATTGTAGCAAGGTTTAGGTATATCCACTCTATAAATAAATAAATAACTTGTGTAAAATTGTATCGTATTTAATAGTATTTCGTAATAAAAAAATAACTATTTCATATACACCTCTGCGCACATCAAGTATTTTTGGCGCCGCTGCCGGGGATCTCTTAAACGCCGAAGCGAAACGCTATATATAAAAAAAAGATTTTTATTAAGTTTTAATTTCTTTTTGTAAAAATACGTTTTGAATATTAAAAAAAAAGTAAAACGAAAATATATATTTTATAAAGTATAAAATTATTTTTTTTTAGATCTTAAAAATATAAGTGTATTTTAATTACTTATTTTAAATTTTGTAAAATTATAAAGTAAAAAGTAAAAAAAGAAAAAAGAAATATAAACGATTGAACCTGCAATTTTTGGCCTGCATCCGAACTGAACCTGAAGCTCATGCGATCGCATGAGAATGAAGAGGTAAACCCATTCGACCGCATGGCCTGATCTGACACGCCAAGTTTGATTATCGTACAGCATTAATTACGGAGTATTAATAATTATTATTATTATTAACCTAATTAGGGTTTACTTATTTAATTAGTTTTTAATTTTAGTTTATAATTAGTATTTAAAGTTTTAATTAGTTTTATTAATATATAAATTAATACTTTTATAAAATAAATAATATAAAAATAATATTTTTATAAAAATTGTATTTTTATAATTTAAGTTTTATTTTTATATTTTGTATCTTTTTATTAGTTTAATCGTAATTTTTGTATTTTTCTCGTTCGTAATATTAGTTTCGTAGTTATAGATTTGCCGTAGATTTTTAGCTTTTAAGACTTTGCCGTAAAATCCCTTAAGTGCTTTTTCTTTAGACTAAGATTTAGGTGCTCTAGAATTTTACAACGTCGCTTATCGCTTAAATATTTAATAGATTTTAGTGCCTTTTTAAGTTATTACCATTTTGGATATAGAATTCTTTTTAAGCTTTAATACCTTTAGACGCAACTTTTAATATTTAGTTTTTTGACTTTTAAGTTTCGACGTTTTTCTTTCTTATATTTTTTTCGACCTTTTATTTTTTGACGTTTTTCGACGCCATCTTTTTCTATTTCTTATTTCTCGACGCTCTAGTTTTTAGGACATAGAATTTTCTTTATTTTCTTTAAAACTTTGAGGAAAATTTATCTTAAGCGGTTAAATTTATAGACATCCAAATTTTCTGGTTCGTAGTAATAGTTGGATTTGTTAGTGGAGAGTTGTGGGCTTCCGATTTAAAGGGTCCTGGCTACCTGCTGCATCTATTGGCCATTCGAAACGTGAGAAAAATTAGAAAAATCTATTAATTTGATAACTTATATAATTTTTATCTTTATAACTAATAGGATATTCAGTGAATGCACCGAGCAAAACGTTCACCACCTTTCATACGTTCACCACCTGTAACTCGATCAAGACATCTAGCCAATATTGTCGCCGTTGATTTTTCTTTAGAATCGTCATCTAGTCGACCAAGTACTCCAATTCAAATTTCCGATAATCCATTTTTTGAACCCGACCTCACAATTGAGAATCGGAGGATATTCAGGGACAATTCAGAGATCCTGAACCACTAATCATTCCTCCTGAACCACAAATTACTCATCCAGAGATTGTCAAGGAAGAAACCATTAAGTCAGAATCCTCTAGTGATTTAGATTTAACAAATTCAATCATGGAAAATCTGGAACCTCTAAGTATGGAAGACCGAATGAGAGCTAAACGCACTGGCAAGGTCACGCAATTACTCAACCAGACATTAATGCACCAGATTATGAAATCAAAGGACAAATCCTACACATGGTAACTACTCAATGTCAATTTAGTGGTGCGCCGAAGGAAGATCCAAATGAACATCTTCGAACCTTTAATAGGATATGTACACTATTCAAAATAAGAGAAGTTGAGGATGAACAGATCTATCTCATGTTATTTCCCAGGACTTTAAAGGGAGAAGCCAAAGATTAGTTAGAATCGTTACCTGAAGGGGCGATTGATACATGGGATGTCTTAGTTGAAAATTTTCTTAAACAATTCTTTCCGGCATTTAAAGCCGTGAGACTTCAAGGAGAAATTGTTACGTTCACACAAAAGCCAAATGAAACTCTATATGAGGCGTGGACAAGATTTGAAAAGTTGTTAAGAGGATGTCCGCAACATGGTTTAGACACTTATCAAATAGTACAAATATTCTACCAAGGATGCGATATTACTACACGCAAAGACATCGATAAAGCAGCTGGTGGTTCCATTATGAAGAAAACCGCAACTGAAGCTTATAAAATTATTGATAATACTGCTTCCCTGAAAGAACCCGTCCTTATCCTCCCGGACGATATCATCAACAGTTGGTCCCATCGCGATGATCGACTCCAAGTAATGTCCTTAATATGAGCTAATGCACAGCGGAAGACTTAATTCGTACCTGAGAATAACATGCTTTAAAAAGTCAACATAAAGTTGGTGAGATATATAGGTTTGATGCTAGCAGCGTTATAACAATGGACCACAAGATTTCATATGTAAACATTTTAATAAAAATATTCTAAGTGGTTGAGCACTTGGTAACCATACTTAACATTTAATCACGTCGCATATTCCCTTTATTATGAAATCTTACTACACTGTACCATGTGTAGTCACGAAACGAAGTACTGTGCAACCGTTGAATACTGGTCGTCCAGTCCGGTTGGGGTTGTCAGGCCCGATAGATCTATCAACAGGATTCGCGTTTACAATACCGCTGTAAATAATAGTTACCAAGCTACAGGGAAGTATGCCAGTGGTACAACTCAACGTAGAATATATTTTTCAGTTACTTGTGTCCATAACGTAAATCATTTATAAAAACAGTGCATGTATTCTCATCCCAAAAATATTTAAAGTTCAAAAAGGGACTATATACTCACCTAATGTATTTTGTAGTAAAAATACATATAACATCATTGAACACGTATAAGGTTGGCCTTGGATTCACGAACCTATATTAATTATATATTTATATTAACACATATAATTAACAGTAATAATAATCAAACCAGTTTATATATTACTTATCTAGTTTAGTAATATATCTGTTATTTTAAAGGTTATATATTTATTTCGTATATTAATATTTATACATATATATCTATATACTTATATTGTTAAATCAACATTTGTTATATAAATATTTATGTGAAAACTGTTATTATGTTTGTAGTAATAATATTACTATAATTATAATAATATTAATGATAATAAAATAATGTAAATAAGATCACATATTAAAATCATGTTATTGAAAATAATAATAACGATAGTAATAATTTTAATAAAAATGAAAATTTTAATGTTAATGATAATAATATTTAATTGTGTTAATAATAATAATAGTAATAATTAACTTATCATTTTTGATACATATAATAATATTTATAATACTAATAAATGTAGTAATAATTGATTAGATGAATGACTACCTCCATTAAATGGCTAAAAAAAATATATATGAAACGTGCTGCAAGTCAGACTCGAACATACGACCCCTTGATATCCCACAAACACACACAGCCATCGATCCAAGTCAGTTTTTCTGAATTTAAACCCCTCTTAATTTTTATAACCCGTTTTTGTTTTGATCCGGCCCAACCTCAGGAAGAGGCTACGGCCCAACATCAAATCAGCTGGGCTTCGGTCCAATTCGATAAATGATCCATTAAAACCTTGATCCACTAAATAATAACAAGTTGCTGTAATCGATTAATAATATAGGGTTTATTTTATATATATAAAATCATAACGGCCGACACATTAATCATAAGTCTCGTTTCATCCTCATCATTTATCATTATCATTCAACCGTCGCACAGTAGACAGAAGACTTCGATGTTTGTTTGGTATTCGTACAGGAACAATGAAAACAGAAAAACCTATCCTCAAGCAGGAACAACAAACGAGTAGCAGTTTGATAGGTTGCGTGGTGGTTTCGAAAATAAAAAGAAAAGAGAAATAAAAATAGCGAGCAGCAGTGTTTAGCGGTTGTGGTAATATTTGGTGTTCGAAGCTTGATGAAGTGGTGACGGTTATGATTGAGCACGAATAATAGAAACAGAAAGGGTGCAGTAGCAGACGACTTGCAGGTGAGATTTTTCAAATAACATAAGTGGGTTTTGGGTTTGTGTGATTAATTAGAAGTATAAACGAGGGTGATTGTGGGGGATTTTCTTGGATCGTGATAGAAGAAAAAAAAATGGTGAACATGGCGGTTTAAGGATGGCACACGGTGGTGTTCTCAAACTAAAACAGAAACAGGTTTATAGATGGTAGTCGATGGGTGGTGCAAGTGGAAGTAGTGATCGGTTTAGGTGGTGGTGGTGGCAGATTATGATGAGTACGGACAGAATCATATAAATCAGGAGCGAGAACCTTGCAAGTTGTAGTGGTTTAGATGATAGTTTATAATAGAGACGATGATGGTTTGAATTAATAATTAATGGTGTTCTCGGTTTTATAGTAACAAATGGGTTCATCATGGATTATGGTGATGATCTTCTTTTTCAATTTCCTTTGCTGTGAGAAGATAGTATCTTATATAGATGGTGAACGAATCTTCGAAATAGTGAGGATGATTTGTTTGTATTAAATTGAAACGTGGACGGGTAACAATCTATAGACAGGGTTGAATAAATCAGAGAAAAATTGAATAAGTTAAAAAAAAATAAAGAGGATTGTGACCTTCAACCGGATTTGGTTGTTTGTGAATCTTTAATCTCGATTAGTAATCAATTTGGAGACAGAATTCAAAATTAACTACAGAAGGATGGCTACGTAAAACTAATTAAATCCCCACTTGATATTATCAATTTATTATTAGTAATTAGTATATATAAATAATTGAAAGAAAACTTTAGTATTAATAATCATAGATAATATTACTAATGCTAATATAAATATAAAATAATAATAAATAATTTCTGTTATTAAAGATGATAATAGTAATAATAATATTACATTTAATATTATAATATTATAACTTATTAATTATATCATATTTATTAATATTAATATATATTATAAAATAACATTTATTGAATAATTAATATTCATAAATTTTATTTCTGTTACAATATATATATAATATTACTATATACATGTAATAGTAACTGTACGTAAAGATCACATATATTTTATGTATATATTTATGTCTATATATTTAATTATTTACAACAATTGTTCGTGAATCGTCGGGCTCGGTCAAAGGTTAATTGATTATTCGAATATAGATTTCAAACTTTCTAGACTCAACATTAGGGTTTTTGCTTATCGTGTCGGAAACATATAGAGATTAGGGTTTAAATTTGGTCGGAAATTTCCGGGTCGTTACAGTACCCACCCGTTAAAGAAATTTCGTCCCCGAAATTTGGTAGAGGTTGTCATAAATAACAATAGGAATGTTTTCATGACGAATATGAGGTAATAATAGAGTTTTATCATTATTGGAAGATATAGATAAAACGATTCGATCACATGAGCGCACGAGTGAAGCTATCACAAAAGAGTGAAATGAGTAATATAGAATTGTTTTAATCAATGATGTGGTTATGATTGATTTCTGGATTTTTAAAAAAAAATTTAAGAAGAAAAAAAAAATTCTTACGTAATAAGATTCGGTTTTTCGGCGATCAGGATCTTCTTTGATTTAATGCGGCCATCTGTTTCGATTTCTCTGTCAGATATTTCACTATAAAACTACCCCCTTCGTTTCCTTATTTCCACATCCCACATCTTCTATTCTCTCTTTAATTCCTACTTCTGTCTTCTATAATCATTGTCATTCACAGTTAATATATCCTCCTATTTGCTGTGATTTTTACCCCAATTTCTATTGCGGGGCTTTGTCCTTTCGTTTCTTCTTCTCGTCCTCGAGTCAAGCGAGCAATGGTCCGGAATTCGTAGGTATGAAATTTGGAATGAACATAGCTAATGCTCTTTAGAAAGAAATGGTAATGGCATGATTTTGATTTGTCAAGTTACCAGGATATCCTGAAAAAGATAGAACTATCAAGATGATATGTTCTTAATATGTTTGGAGATTGGATAGAATGTAAGAGACGTGTAACATGGCACATGATGATGGTACTGTGAATCATCACATTCCATTAGAAACTTAACATGACTTACTGTAATATAATGAAGTTGATCAAGTTTCATTATATTATACTAATTCATGCATCAGTTCCCAACACTACTGCAAAATATTCATATTTTAAATTTGAAGGTTTAAAAATTTAGAAACTAACACAGTTTCTTTTATGTTATAATGCAGATGTTACGAAGAGATAAATATTCTCAGATAAGAATACTTATGAAAATATCTTCAGAAATATTGAGGATATTTATAATGAAAGGCACGATGATATCGTAAATCTTCTATCATTGATGGATAACGAGGAAGATTTGTCTGCGAAGGTTTAGAATGAGGAGTAATGTGTTTGCTAATGATTTCAACAGGTACGGAATCATTTGGATCCTTTGAAGTCAGGTTTAGTTTTCACGATTTGTTCACGTCCTCCTTTATACTTTGCTCAAACCTTTTTCCAGTTCTCAACCTTCTCTTTTTCGGAGCTTTACCAATACACTGTACTGTATCATCAAACTTTTGACCGTTAGAGTCCTTTACAGTTTTTGCTGCTTCCTTAGTATTTCAAGAACTACTTCATAATCCAGGGTGTTTTTCAGAAACTTCACATTCGAAATATGTAACTCTTAGGGATAGACGTTTTCGGTATAACTGGAAGAATTTCTACGAGATTTTCAAAATACTGTTTGCGAATTTCGCCCAAGAGATCTGCTGATAATGTTGTGATATATAAAAGGTTCTCTGGTACGACGGCAAAAGGACAGGGTATAAATATCGAGGTTATAATAGGAGTAGTCTCACTGAGAAGTCAAAGTGGAGCTGTGACAAAATTAGCTTCCTGAAAAGAAATTGTAGGGTTGTTTTTGCTAATAAATGGCAAAAGATTCAACACAGTATGTGTTAAACTATGAATTTAGGTTCGGGAGTTTTTCAGGTACATAAATCTTTTCTTCCGTAGATGAAATGCTATTGGTTCGTCTTTCCGATCGAGGTGTTTTCAAGAATCATGAAAAATTTGAATGAGGAGTATAATTATCGAAGTACAAATGAGGTTTAGGATGAAATCAAGTGGCAAACTTGAAGAATTGTTTAGTTTCATATGTTATAATCAGCATTTTAACTCATTTTAATCGTCCCAAAGTTAGCAGTCCGATTGTCCAATGGTTCAATAAATTCATATATAAATTAGATATATATTATATTTGAATTACATAATACGTATCGTGACCCGTGTACCGGTCTAGGTGTCGATCACAACTCAAAGTATATATATATTTTGGAATCAATTCCGACCCTGTATAGCCAACTCCCACCTTCACATATAGAGTGTCTACGGTTGTTCTGAAATATATATATAGATGGGTCGATATGATAAGTCGAAACCTTGCATACGTGTCCCGTTATTTAAAGTGCGTAAAAGTAAATAACAGAAATTAAATGACGGTAAATAAAATTGCGAGAATGTAAAATTGCGATAAATTAAACGTTAATCAGTTAGCTGGGAACAGTTAGCCGGAACAGTTAGCGTGGATTCCTAACAATATTTCAATTTAGTTAATTCGTCTGTTTCTAACAAATTTTATTTTATCCAATGTTTTCTTCTTTATGCCACTTGTTGGATTCTGATAGGTAAAAATCCGAATATGAAATTTGAATGAAAATGGTTATTCTGTGATGAACGGATACGTATATCGATAGTTGTAAGTAGGATAGTATATGATCGTTGAATCAGATTCGAAGAATGTAAAGTGTAACTTATTAATGTGAATTTTAAATATTCCTCGGGTACTACCCACCCGTTAAAATATTTTCATCATTAACAGTTTGTACGAAAGAATTTTTAATTACAATCTTTATGAAAATACACTTGCATATATATTTTCTTCAGATATAATCATAAATTTAATGAGTCAATAAGATATTAAGCTCATTAGGTTTATTGTTAATACTAGATTACATAATCTCTAGAGCATTAGAGATTACTTAGTCGTCATATTGAACGAAGATAGTGAGATAGAATGGTACGTAAATCGAAGATAATCGATGTAGAACGATATGTAGAACGAAAATAAAGTGTATAGAGCGACACATAAAGCGGTGATTATACTCGAGGTGTAATTTGTGACGTTGAGATTTACGACGTGGTTGTGGTTTGAGAGTGATAAGGATACCATTGACGTTGATGATGGTAATGCTGTTGATGGTGCTGGTACTGAAGATTGCGATGTTGATGTTACTGGAGGTACTGGTTATGCTGCCGGTGCTGCCGCTGGTGTTTGTAACCTTCGCACCATATTCTCCAAAGCCGTCACGCGAGCGCGAAGTTCGTTAACTTCTGCTAGTACACCGGGATGATTGGTGGTTGGAGTGAGCGAATGAACAAGATCTGAAATATGGGATAGTATATAATCGT